>NC_047507.1:7211467-7373967 GCF_902827115.2 Pseudochaenichthys georgianus | reverse complement strand
GCGTTTCTAGTACATTATTAATGTAATGTTGCTGCTTCAATAGATATCTATATTGAAATGCGTTCTCATACATTAAGTAAGTAGTCACACACTAATCCAGATTACATGTATTCATGCATTTTATCTTAAAACTCTGGAACATAACTCCAACACACACGAAGTATCCTGACAGTGCGTAGAACGGGCGTGCTCGAGTCCCTGTTCATCTGTATGTCCTGCGATGAGACGGCATCAGAGATCAGTGTGTACATCTCGCTGCTGCTCTCAGCTCTAATGATAGCGAGGCACAGGGACGCTTTGACTACACCCATCAAGCACTCCTCTCAACAGTGTGTGGAGAGCGCAGAGCAGGTTACGGCTGATAGGAGCAAACAAGGAGAAGCACGTTGCCAGGTGTTTAGAAGTGCATGTTTCTCTGTACACAGTGTGATCCCCACGTGTGGACAGCTATTGGACTGCGGTGTGCAATCAGATTCCAATCTCTTCCCTCTATACGTCTGAAGCAGCGGAGGTGCCCCTTGGGGAAATGTAATTATACCCTGCAGGCCACAGAGGACAGGCTTCACTGCCCCATCCGTCTCCGGAGATACGGCGGATAAAGGCCTCTTCTCACTTGCAATACCAAACGGCAGAGATGTCACTAAAGCCCTTCTATATTCTCAATGTTGGTATGAGATCCAGGCTCAGGCAATCTCCTCTTCCAATCAGCTTTTAGATCCCGGGGTTATCGGTGTCCTTTTGCAACAGTTTTGTTACAGTTGTGAATCATTTATGACAGAATTAACTGCCGTTGCTAAGAGCAGCGATTGGGAGATGTTGGAGCACAGCCAAAGTCTGACTTCAGCTCAAAGCAGAGAGTTTATTTTTGTCTGATAAGCAAAGTCGCACAATGGGTGTAATTATCGCCATTATTACTGTCCTCTGTATCTCCAACCACCGGAGTTCCTCACATATGGATTTGAAGTGTTTTTATTGATCAATATGCTTGAAACTCCGTCTGTGCCGTCTTGTATGACCCTGTGTCCACTGCTGGTTCTCAGGGAGGTGTGTGCTGCCGAGATGGTGTGCATTAGTGAGGCCAAACAAACAACCCCACTCTCCTGGAGTTAGGCAAACAATCAATGAGAGCACTCTGATAACAGCAGGCTAAGTGGCCCATTGATGTTACGATTACATGGATGCAGGATCTAGCGGTGGTGGTGCAAACCAAATATAAGCAGATTATTTTCTGTGCTGGAATTATTTTCAAATCTACAAAACATCAGCCGTCTGCTCTGTTCAGGCTTATAAAGCGAGAAGAGAAACGAATGAGGCAAAAAGAAGAACAATGAAAAATGTAAGAGAAGCGGAGAAGAATTATCTCTGTCTTGGAACAGTCTGCAATCTGGTGCCACCAAATGTTTTTAAAGCTCGGTTGGATGCTACTCAATCGGAAGCTATTGGTACCTGTTTATGTGGATGATTATGTAAATGATGCTGGATGATGTCCTTTTGTTGTTCTGTTTATGTGTTTATGTTTCATGCGGAACTTCTTGAGCAGGTCTCCCTTGGAAAAGAGATCAATGATCTCAATGGGATTCATCTGTATAAATAAAGGTTTGAAATGAAATGAGATCGCAGTGCGTTGTGACGGGCAAGTTGAAAATCGTACCCCGTGAATCTCAGCGTGTCTCCGTCTCATCACGTTGTACTTCGTCATGGTAACTTACCAGAAGTGCATCCGTGCCAGAACACTTCTGTCTTCTTCATTTCTCCGATTTGCTTCCCTCCGGCTCTACCTTAATCTTTATTTCTGCCTTCGTCCCCCTCTCTCCATCCTTGTGTTTTGGCCTGGTCAAAACTGCAGTTACCCCCCCCCCCCCCCCCCCCGCCGCTCACTCACCCCTCCCTCCCTCCTCCATGCCTCTCCCTCAGGGTGCAGCAGCTATTGTTGTGCCTAATAAGGTTTATGGTATTACAGATCTCTGAAATTGGATTTTCTCACTCCACCAAAGCCGTGGGATTACGAGTTTAAGGCCGGGTGCGTCGGGGCACTAGCGACCTGTTTCTGAACCTCTTCTTTCTTCTGACTTCACCCTGAAGGTGGGCAGATCAAGAGGCTGATGTGGCAATAGCTCTGCAGAGAGACAGGAAGACTGGCAGACTCCTTCAATCTGTATTAGTTACCTGGCAATTAAATAGATTCTGAGTCAAACAGCTTTTTGGCTCCTTCGCCTGGATTTCTGTTTCTCTCACGTCGTCTACTCTCACACACTCCGCTGTGTTTGATCAAACTCTGATCGAATGAATCTTTTAATCTTCCTCGCCCGACTCCCAGACACATTTTCGACATCCAAAGTAGCCCAATTCATTCTCATCCTTCAAACCTGGCCGCTGGTGGAGCAATTGATCCTCAGCCATGTACAGGGATTTGAACTGTCTACCTCAAGCCTATGTGTAATGAACTGTGGGATTCCTTTACTAACTTTGATGTCCCGTCCCAGAAAACCACCTGATTACCAATACGAGCGATATTGTTCGGATGCGTCTGAGCATTACATTCTCCTGGCACTGAGCGGTAGTCGACAGAAGTGAGTAATGAAGAGGGAAAGCATTGGAGACGGTGAGCGTTATGAATGCAACATTGAGACGTTGGCAGGGAAGTGGTATTCATTAGGAGCGGTCCACAGTGCCGGCTTAGTGAACTCTTAATTGGGGCAGAGACGGAGCTGGGGATGAGGGATCAATGGGGCAGAGCCGGGGTTTCAGCCCCCTGACATCAATCAGCCTCCTGCCAGACGGGGAGAATGCAGCCAATCAAAGCAAACACGGCCTCACACAGCACTCATTTACCCTCCTGGTCGAACCTCATCACGATCGACAGACGGACAATCTTATCTCTGTCAGAGGAGGACGGAGTGGCCCGATTGCTCTTTTTTTCGACGTGGGAAAAATATCCTGTTGCTGGAATGCTTTCGAAATGCCATTACAACCCTGCCAAGGACGGGAACTAATAAAACATGATTCATTAACAAAGGAGAGCTCTATGGCAAGGGATATTAAATGAACCCGTGGCATATTTTTACTCATCTGCTAAAAATAGCCACTTTCTCCTCTTCCTCCTCTTCATCTTCCTCCCCGCCTGGGTAATAGCCGTCTTTCTGCCTTGTCTCTTTTTGATGTATCATCCTCTTATTCACATCAAGGACAAGGCCAGGTGTCGCATTTTCTCTCAGTTGCTCCACGCTTGTCACGCTGCCTTGTCACCCACAGCCTTTTCCAATCCAGCTCCCTTCTTCCTCCCCCTCTCTCCGCTTTTTTATATTAAATCTGTCACTCCTTTTGTTTTAGCGAGAGAAAAGGAAAGTAAATCACTTTTGCCATTTGCAGCCTGAGGTGTCTGCTGAATGCGGCGGGTTTATTTGGATGTCGTCTTTGGCCAAATGGAATCCTGTCCAAACGAGTGATGTCTCTCCTGGTTTGTGCTGTTGTCGCACAGCTGAAATTCCTCCTGCACGCTGTGTGCAAGGCTTCAAATGTGTTAAGCTATCTATGAATATGCTTCACAGTGAGCAGGAGGCCTTGACAGATGTCTAAGGCTTTTATATTTCTGCAGATGAACAGGCGGGCACAGGTGTCCGGCCCCACCACTCTTTGATGCCCATGAGTGGCTGGCAGAGCTGATCTGGCAGAGCTCATCGGGCAGAGAGCAGCTGGGGTCGGGGACGTGCCTCGACGGTGAGATGCATTTGAGCTTATAAGGTCCTCCAGTGTATTCTTAGCACATATCAGACGATGGCGTTTGTGTGTGCATAGCCACGTTGTTTGGTGAAAGGCGGTTTCACCAAAGACTACATACGACATATCCATCAGTAGAGGGAGATTAAGGCCAATATTTCTCAGTGGTTATAGAGATGGCAAAGATGGTTTGACTGCTCAGATGTTTAGACTGACATCTGTCCGATCAGAACTTGGATCAGATCAGGCAGACACAGAACAAGGCACTGTCGCTTAAAAGATCCCGACTAGAGGGAGACTGTGGTGGGAAGAGCTGGGAGAAAACAGCTGGGTTTCTGTGCCTCATGAAGCAGAATAAGGATTTACGTGTCTGCCCTGACTGAAATGAGCAGTGCTTACACCGCTTTACAAACAGAAACTAATTATTATTACCATCGCTAAAAAAATTCTGCAAGGTGAGAAGTAATTATGCTGAAAATGTAGCAATTTATACTCTGGCACATGTATAATTAAACCACCTCCTGAACTACCGCCTGCTCCCTCAGGCGTTCCGACATCAGTCAAATATGGATTTTTACCTAGTGCAGAACACCATGTGGACTAACATGACGTGTGCGGTTGTTTATCTCCACTTCCTACAGTTTGTCAGTGTCCTAAAACAGATGTGTCATCATCCTCAGGGGTGAGTGGGAGGGAGTGGCATCGGGACTCAGGAAAGGCTTATGGTGCGTGTTAGGGAGGACAGAGACAATGTAGGCCGGCATCAGGCAGGGAAGAAGCAGCATGCGTACCATATTCATAGATTTCGATATGAAACAGTTTGAGCTCCTAAGTGGAAGTTGCACATATTCCAAGTCTTCATCCACTCTGTGTTTGCTTACAGAACGTGGCAGTCGAAGGCTGGTTTCTGTGGGAGAAGAGCACTTCAGAGGCAGCTTGTTTAGAAAGGAGAGGAAGGTAAGGTCCTCCTCTGATTTCTCTCTCTCAGACATAAGGAGAGTTGACCTGCATGTGTGGATGGATGCACGTTATGTTGCTGTAGGTTTCTGTATTTGTTTTTCTTATGTGAGCAAAGTGCCTCATTATGCCGAGCATCTTTCATATCTACCTTTCAACCTGTCTGGGTATCACAGACTAAATTCTCATAATTATTCCCTGTTACCATGGATTCTACCGACCTCGGAGGAAACAAGCGCAGCGTGCTACTGTTTACAGCGATGCTTTATTTACTGCGGGGGAAAGATATGTCACCTCCAGAGGCAAGTCGCATCGCATCACACTGCTTCGGTCTGACTCAAGCCCACATCTCTTCATCCGATCCACCTGCCAGTGATTAGCATCTCATTCTGCATGAAGAAAATAATGGTTGTTTTTGGCCCCGCTGAGTTAGAACTGGTGATCAAAAGAAAGTTGTGGGTGTTGCGTTATGTGTGGACACGGCAGATGCCCCCTCAGTGGTCGTCAGTCCAAATGGTAAATATGAAGAGGAGGGAAAACAGAGTGAAACGGTAGATGCATAGAGATCTCATTAGAATTAACAAGAAAGCTATAAACGCAACATTTTTAAATCAATAACAACGGCAAAAGTGGCTTTGGGCTTTCCTCGTGTCCCCACTGAACAGGTAAACATGGGTTTTACGTTTGGATAAGAAGTTTTTAGTGAGCAATGAGTTTTTAGAAAAATTGGAAATGCATTGTGCCAACACTGTTTTGAAAAAGGCAATACGATGCGGACACGTGGCCACTCACCACGGTCCTGCTGGCTGTTTACGGTAACATGCTCGGGTTGCTGGCTGCGATCGGAGCGTCCTGTGTGAACAGTCGGATGGCAGCAGATGAAGCAGCTCTCCGCACATTATGTACACAGCTGTGCACAGCTGATTCATTATCACTTGCGAAAACATCAGTATGCACGACTGTATTTAACTCTTCTCTTTGATTAACAAACAACGGCGCTACAGACGACTCCTAATATGGCCCTGATAGCTGAGGGTTTTGTTTGTGGAAAAAGACAAACCATGTCTGGCCGTGTAGCTGTGCTTTCATTTTCCTTCTTGTCTTTTTGAAACTGGCAAGAGCAGGCAGGTGAATGATATGTCTTTGGTGAAATATTCTGTTTGAGGACCCGCTCCACTTCAAAACCCCAGCGTGAGGGCAGCATTTACCTCTCCCTTTTTCTCCTCTTCTTGTGGGCCTTCGGCAGTGCGGAATAAACCCCAAAAGTCTTCACGAAAAACTCTTCAAAGGAGCCGTTCGTCTGCCGAGAGAAGACCTCATCAATTCCATGTTCTTCTTTTAAACCACTGTCCCCTCCACAGAGCTCTGGTTGTTTACGACCGGCCTGTTTCTTCTCCAGTCCTTGCAGCTTGTTGCATAAGATGCTTTTGATTTCTTGTGAGTGACGAAGGGATATTTCCCCCAAACACTTAGTGAGATCGGTTGTTGGGGGCAATGCCTCCCTCAGCCTGATTCCTCACATGTTCTCTGTCGAACATGTTGCACACTGCAGAGCTCTGGGAGCATTTTCCTGACCCTCATTTTCAACACCAGCGAGACAGGAACTGCCAGCTTGCGTTCATGCCTTCTGCCGACTGATTAGAAGTCAAATATTAAAGTGCTCTGTTGTGAGCTCGGCTTAATTGATTCTCTCCGCCGGGTGCACACAGAATGGGCTGACAGCAGGCGATACCAGGCTTTGTCAACATCGGGCACGCTGCCTGGCGCTCAGGACGGCACCCCAATAAAGCCCCCTGTGAGCGTGCCAACCTGCGGCGCCACACACAGAGAGGCACTCAGCTTTATAGGAACAACTCTGAAGCAGCTCATTCTTCTGCTGTGTGTCAGCTCCCTTCGGCTGGCTGGGAAGTCGGCTCTCTCTTTGTAAAGAAGTAGCAGGCTAAGAAGAAGGCGTGTATTTGTGTGTGCGTCTCGACATTTGAAAAAAAATCTCTCTGCCCACTTGCATAACCACTCGGCAAACTTAAGCTATCTGGGGCGACGGTGCTGAAAAGAGGTCTCATCTGACTTACAAAAAAGTATTTGTTCTCTCCCGATCCCCAGCCGTTCTGATAATTGCTTTAATAGCTTTTTTAAAAACATATTTAACAAGGACACAGTATGGCAACACGCCTGTCACCACTGCCCACACTGCAGAGACTGAATGGCATCTGGTGGAGATATATTATTCCGGTTGAAGCCTCGTATATTTCCCTTGTAACGTCTTACCCTCCCTTAACTACAATGTAGTGATAATTAATTGATTCTCTGCCGCAGTAAAAGAGTCTCCTCCATAGGCCGAGACCGCGCATCTCCGTCCCTCTTGTCTGCTTACACCGTGAATTTACTGGGCGTTTTATGTGTGTCTTGAATTGGCTGGACTCCCCATTTATTTTTTATGCGTTTCTTCTTCACACGCAAGAGAGCACAACAGCCATCGTGGTGCTATACGACGCTCATTAAGTGCAGACATTCATCCACGACACTTCTCTCATGAATCTGATTGACCTTCTCGCTCGGTGCGATCCACAGTAAAAGGTTATTAAACCCCCCCCCTACCTCACCCACCCGGTGGTTGATAATCCAGCTATACCCCCTGTCCTGCCTGATGCTTAATGTTCCTTTTGAGCTGATGGGAAGGAGCAAAATGAAGGTTTGGAGGTGCAGGAAGGTGGGGGTGGGGGTTCAATTGAGGTCAGCTGGTCGCTGTTGCAGTAATTACTCTATTTGTAAAATGGGGCCTCGCTCTGCGCTCTGACACAGCACTAATTAAAACGCAAGGGTGCCAAAGTTGATCAAGGCGCTGCTAATTCATGATTAATAAAAGAAAGAGGGGGAAAAGTGTGAAGGAAGGTGAAGAACAGGGCGAGCAGGTACCCAGCGGGGGTGCGTGGAGAACATTGTGTCAGAGGACATAATCACAACATGTACCCGTTTCAAGCAAATGCCGTTCTTGAATTTTCCCCGTTACATTTCAGTGTGACCAATCGGCAGCGCTGTGCTGGAACGGCTTCAGTGGTACAGGCGCGCTGAAAAGTAATCACGATGTCCTCTCCCCCGAGTACTGGGCAGGGTTTCATTAGCACCTCCACACTCCCAGGAGAGGTCCAGGGGCTGAAGGGGGGGTCGTGATTACAACACAGGGAGGAGGCCGACATCTGGCTGCCTGTCTGACAGAAACCTAATGGGGGGCTAATGGGAGAGAGTAACATCTCAGAGACCACTGCTGTGACCTTGACATGAGCCTGTGGAGGCAGGTAAAGAGGAGGAGGTGAAGTACCATTAAAGAGGGTGACATATATTTGTCTTTTATCCATTACCTCTCTTTCTTTCCTGTGTCCAGTTAGTGACCCCACGGAGAACTTCAGCACAAGGCAAAGAGATGCTCTCTCTCTCCTGTGTGTGGGTGGATGATTCAGTTGGTTCAGTTTGCATGATGTGCGCGGGTGCTGCCTGCGTCAGAATACATGTTTGAATAAGTGTTACTTTCCTCACTTTGTTGTTATTTCTCTTAACTGTTTGAAATGCTTAAAGTGCCTTTCTGTGCCTTACTTGATCTTTTTATTACGACGGACTAAAACTGGAAGATTTTTAACACTCTTTCAAGTTTCAATGATGTTCTTGTAAAGTCAACAGCCAGTAGTATTTGATGACTTTGGAGACTGATGAGTCCTTACACCAGGGGTGTCAAACTCAATTTCATCACGGGCCACATTAGCATTATGGTTGCACTCAAAGGGCCGGTTGTAACTATATAAATATACATATATATAAATATATAATATATATATAAAATAATGTATTATATTATAGCCTCTGAATTGGATTATTATCAGATAGGGTAATAACTAACTACGTTTGAAAGCACAAGTCCAGGGCAAATAATTGCAAGTCTCTTCAGTGCGCATGTCACAAAACGAGATGCATTGTGGGACATGTAGTTTATGGGCAACATACTTACATGTAGTAAAGTGGCATGTAACCGTATAATAAACGTATTATATTCTTTGAAAGCTCTTGCGAGCCACATTAAATGAAGTCGCGGGCCGGATTTGGCCCCCGGGCCTTGAGTTTGACACCCCTGCCTTACACAGTTACGTTTTGTTTCAACTGTTGCAAACCAACTTCATCACCACTGCAATCTGAAGGGCAGAACAAAGGGAGCCAAAGCTGTTGCACGTGATTATTTTAGTAACAACTCATTGCAGCCACTAAGATTCCTCCTGACATTTTAAGGATTTCACTTTTGTACTTGAGATTGTCTCGTGCTTGTGACTACAGATTGTGGGCAGTATGTCTGTCTCAGTGATCCAGATCATAGGGGTCAGGTCTGCAGGGACAGCCAATGAGCATCACACACAGTAAAGGGGAGAGCCACTACAGCCTGATCAATCTGAGCTTTCATTAAAAGGCTGCCAAGCCATTTGCAACCCGATACAATATCAATATTGTGGTACCACCGAGAGACCTCCAGAGCTGTTAGGCAAGCCGCTGGCAGCTTAACTGTCATTACCGGGCAGGCAACATGCCAGAGACCCCCTTCATGGACCACTTAGGCTCCCCCCTTGGTCCCGAACACAGGTCAGTGCAGACAGATGGGCTGTCTGGGCATCTGTCCAGGGGACGAGGCAGAGAGAGACGGATCCCGACCTGGAGAGGAGGAGACACACACAGCCCACATCGGAGGGAAGATGTGGGCTGTGTGTGTTGTTACGGTTACACATCACTGCGGTTTCACCTGAGGCTTATTTGTTGGCCGTGGGTGTTTTTCTGTCTTGGTCTTTCACCATGCATGATGACAAGAAGCATCGCACATGTTTGTTTTCAAACCGAACAAAAGACAATGACTTTTCAGTGCCAAACACCCTCTCTGAACTTTGTAGGTGTTGGTTGAGATACAGGAAATCTGCTCTTGGCGCACATCCCAAGCTTCCTGCTGGGAAAAACCACGAGCACTGAATGGCGCTCTGTGGGGATTTCTGAGCAAAGCAAATGGGGGGAATATAAGTGGCCTTACATAGAAAAGCCTCTGTAATTCAGATCATTGTGCAAAGGTCTCCCCTCTGTGCTCCGGTCTTAACCCCCTGTGTGGTTCCGATAGGGGAGGGGGGATCAGTGTGTGCGTCTCTAAACCCCCAGTAATCCGCCGACAAAAGGGCGAGGAGAAAGCCAGCCAGGGAGAGCGAGGGGGGTTAGGACAGAGAATGGGCGGAGTGAAAAAGTAAAGAAGTGGTCGTCGCCTCTCCAACCCCCAAGGGTATGCTTAACATCGGAGAAGATGGTCCTCACTGCGCCCACAAACCCCCACCGTCGAAGGATAAAACAACCCGCTGCTGTGTAGGGCCTCTTTGAGCAGTCAAGAGCCTTTGTTTATCAGTCAAGTCAAAGAATCCCAAGGCCATCGGTGTGATCACTTCTTCCGCAACTCGACTCTCAGCGTATTGATTTATCTGGGCTGTGATTTATTCAGCGGGTTGGCGGCAGATGTTTACTGAAAGTTGAAACCGATATTGTCTGTAATCATCATTAAGTCAGGCCATTAGGAGGAGTCCCCAGTGCAGGTGCTAATTTGATGATGGGAGAGAAATGGTATGTAATTAAAACACAACAAATGACAGATTAAAATCTATGAGTCCTGTGGAACGTGATCTAATTTAACACAACGCGTGCGCCGCTTACAAACTAGATGGGTAATGCAATTATCCGAGCAGATTGAATATCACTGTGTGCATCCCAATTATGTTTCTCTTATCAAGCTGTTTTTGTTTTATGCGAGTCTTATCAGATCATATTTTAAGTGATGTTTCATTGTCTGTCATGCAGAATTCATTTGCACCAGACGAGGGCTCCGTGAGGTGTTGAGGTCGGTGGTACAATTGGCCCCGGCTGACTTGTCTGTAATCCATTTAGCTGAGATGTGACACACTGTAGGGGGGCTTTGCCTCTGGTCAATAAGTGCCAATAAGGAGCAGCCATCACTCAGCGGGCTGCCCTGTCCACCAGCTTGCTCGCTTGTTTCAGCTGTCAACCTCTGACTCAAAGGAGCTGGGAATTGCGCCGCTCTCTCGGACGCACCGCGAATGGCTTTCCCATACAATCCTCAATGGGACAGGAAAGGCACGCACACTTGCAGACTGCCAAGCAGGCACATTTCCCTCTGACATCAGAATAAACCCATCTGAAGTGAAAACAGCTATACGTATTTACAAAACACCATTCACAGTTGCTCACTCTCCCCGTTTGAAAGCCCTGGAGGTGGGGCTGCGGGGGGTTGGACTCAAGACGGGGACAATCGGGTCTCTGTTTGTGTTTTCTCTAACACCTCCGTGTTCTCTTTGGGCTCTGTTGGAGCGTACTGCGAGGGTGCAGGGGAGGAGGGGGTGCCGTGACCCTGCCGAAAAACTCTGACTGAAGCCCTTCAGAAAAGCCTACAGACCACCGCGCTAGCCCGACATGCCACTCTGTTGCTGCTGGAAACGGAGCGAGAGCGAAGTGGACGTGTTGATGAAAAGGAAAGCTAGCCTCTTGAGAGATGGAGGCCAAATCCAGCGACCAAACCCTCCTCGCTGCAGAAGCTTTGATGCTGTTAGTCTCAGAAAGTCTGGATCAGACTCAGGTTTATTGCCAAGTAGGTTAGAACATACAAAGACTTGTCCTTGGTGTATATGGTGCATACATGAACACAGACAAAGAAGATACATTGTAAGAAATGGACCACTACTATGTAAAAAAAGATTATAACAAATGTATTTACGTGAAATATAGATATACGAAAAATGACGTACACTTTAATATGAGATTATTTGTACAAATGGGCAAAATGTCCAGCGTTGTTACTTGTGGTGTGGCTGAAGTCCAAGCTCATTACAGATAACATCTTCACTGTGCTAAACCTGTTGGTGACAAACAGACAGGCAGTGGCTGTGTGATGTCCCACTAGTGCTGTCAGGCCTCACAGTATCAGAACAATGCAACAATGCCACGCTGGTGATGTCCTCCAGATTCAGGGATAATTAGAACGGCTGTTCTCTCCTTTCATGTCCCCTTGTTGGAGAGAGAAGTTTGAAGTCTGATATACAGTGTGTGTGTGTGTGTGTGTGTGTGTGTGTGTGTGTGTGTGTGTGTGTGTGTGTGTGTGTGTGTGTGTGTGTGTGTGTGTGTGTGTGTGTGTGTGTGTGTGTGTGTGTGTGTGTGTGTGTGTGTGTGTGTGTGTGTGTGTGTGTGTGTGTGTGTGTGTGTGTGTGTGTGTGTGTGTGTATGGGGTACATTTATAGTCAACAGACCCAGGGAGTCTGTCAGAGCTCTTTGTTCTCAAGCGAGAACACATCATGACTCTCTCTCTCTCTCTCTCTCTCTTTTCCTCATCCTCTTATTTTTTCAACTCAACCATTCAACCGGCATCCCATCACTCGCACCATTTACAAAGATAATGGACCCTGTGGATTATAGAGTTGCAGAGATGGAGATGATTTGTCTGGGTGTGGACCAAGCCAAGTGTGTGAGGGTGAATTTCAAAGGTGACCAGAAGATGACTTCTGAGGACCTTTTCTTACTGTGTGTATTTTCATTTCTAATTCAAAAGTGTGCTTGTTTATCGACCCATGTTGCTTTCACTTACATACCCGTTACTCACAGCTGGCGTCAACCCAAAGGCATTACACTATGATGCGTTATCTCCTCTGCTCAGGCCAAGAAAGTTCTTCACTTGCTTTGAAGCCACATTTTAACAGAATGGAATCTCTTGACTCGAGTCTCTTGGAAGAGTTGTTTTGTTTTACATTCGCAAAATCAGTTTATCACTTGGTGCCTACACATATTTTATACTACCTTGGTTGAGCTTCCAAGCCAGTTTTTATGCGATACTAGAAAGTAGCCACTGACCCTTCAGAGGGAATTTCCACTAGAATCATCCATTGCCTGACACAAGACATCTTGTACAATTCACCATATTTAAATAAGCTACCATTAATAGTGGCCACAATTTATTCACTGACATGACCACGTATATTTCTTTAATGGCAGCCTGTTTAAATATGCCATGTTCCATAAAAAGAAATACAGACGTTCTTCTGTTTGGTCGCAGAGCTATGCAACGGAAATCTGGCATAAGGCGCATGGTTGTAAATCTTCATACCAGGGGTGTACATTTACCTTTGACCATATGATGCTAAATCTAGGTGGGTGAGGCCAGATATATAAACAATCTGAATGTGCATGTAAGATAAGATGATAGCGTGTGCGTGAGTGAGTGAATCTGGCAGCCGGAACACATCTCAGCTTCGCCTTTTTTCTCAGGGCAACAGACATACTGCAGGATTAATGATGTGTTGAGTGCTAAAATTACACTCGTTCATTTTCACTGTTAGGGCGGGACATTCCACATGGATTTAAAGGTTAGGGAGGAATATCATTTATAAAGAAGGAAAGAAAAACGATGGCATCGGCATTACAGTTTACAGCTGCTGCAGAAAGAAAGATCACTCACCTGAGAGTCCTCATCGCAGCACAAATCTCCCTCTCTCACTTTTCAAGGCCGACCACGGCTCTTTGTGTCTGCGTGTGTGACAGGAAACAGCTTTGCAGGTTCTGACAGTCATCTTAAATGTCTGCAGAGTGCCGAGCTTACCGGAACCTGAGGGAAATCTAAATTAAATCTTCCCGGTGAATGGGATCGCCCTTCACTTTATCTCTCGTCGTTAAAGTTAGTTATTAGGAAGCCACATTTTTCAAAGAATGTGTAGGCACTCTTTTTAAACCAGAGAGCGTTTGGAGAGCTTTTGAATGTGAATGCAGGGTTAGCGACTGGAGATTTTTGAAGAGACCGTGCTGACCTGTCGAAGGAGCCAAGGTTTTAGATGTCATCTACCCAACATTCATGGTTACTAAACTGTTGTTCACAGTTCATCTGTAGAACATTCTGGAGGCATTTGTACTGCCAGGATGCTTTAGGCTGCGGCCACACGAGCACGAAAACGGTCGTTTGCGTTACTGTTTAGTGTCATATAGACCGTTCGGCCACACGAGGACGACCGAATACGGCACTAAACGACTGAGGAAACGATAACGGGTCCCAAGGTGGATAGAACGGCATACGCAACGCTCTGGGGGGTCCAACGGCTCCGTGTGTACGCCCTATACGGTCATTTTCTGATAATGATGAGGCAATAGCCCCGCCTCTCCCCACCTCTGCTGCTCACCCCCGCGTCAAAGTAAACTGCACACTGAATTCAGATTATTTATCTTTCTCTCGATATGGACCTAAACGCGAGTGAAGTCTGATCTGACAGGACGGAGACACGCAGCTCTGCTCACCTGCAGCTCCTCCTGCTGCAGCAAAACACACACTTCAAGTCAGATCATCACCCTTAGCTATTTTAATTACCTCTCAAACTCCCTAAACTAGTAATAAATATGTTTATTTGTACTGTCGGCCGGGTCACTCATTACTGGATGAGCTGCTGCATGAGACAGACACTGACGCTGTCCGAAGAGAGGGAGGAAAAAGAGAGGCTCCGTGTATTTTATTATTATATTATATCGATTCGTTATTCATTTGTTTTAAAGCTCAATAAATAACAAAGAAGACCTTTGAGCGGCACTTTTATAATTGTGTCCGGAAGATTTAAACTTTAATACACGTTGACTGGCGAAAAACTCTGCCCGGTTCCCTCGGCCCCCACCGCGGAGAATAAACAGAAGGGCAACCATGACAACCATGCTTCTTCGCTGCTTTTGTGGAGGAAGTTACAGCGCCACATACAGGCTCCTGCATATGTACTGCAGCTTCTCCAGCGGTTGGAGCTAAGCGGAACTGTCTCGTGTGGGCAGACACTATCCGGATAACTATTGCGTGTGGACGGAAGCTTTTTTGCGATTGCGTTTGCGTTAATCCTATGCGTTTAGCCGTTTTCGTCCTCGTGTGGCCGCAGCCTTGGGCACCTGACATGAGTAAACTATCCTCTCCAGATAAATGTTAGCATTGGATGCTAATAATAACTCAAAACTACCCATGGAAGGTAGCAGGAATGTTGTTACAACACAAACAAAAGTTAAGGGGTAGAAAACATGGCAGGATTATGTAAACCACTAATAGAACAACATTTCACATTTACAAATGACCCTTTGCAATGATTTTAGTTTGGTTTAGAAAGGGGTTGCTTATATTGTTTAACCTACAGGGAATTTTGTTTGCATTAATTGTGCTCCTATTGCATTGTTTACGTCTACTGCAGGCATCTATTTTCAAACTACCTGTTTAGAAAACCAAATACAGAGCCACGGGAGTTATTTCTGGACTCTGATAACACAGCTCCAAGCGAATAATCAATTGGCTCCATGTCTGCCTGCTTTGTGTTTCGTCCAAGTTCAACCAAGAAGCTGATGGTATGTCAGTGTTCACAGCTCCTTTACATTGCTCCCAAGTTGCCAAAACAGTATTATTACAGAATTCTCAGTCGTACCTCACTTATTGGGTCAAGAGCCAAAATGCTTGTATGGGTCCATGTAAGCATGAGATGGAGTAACCTGATTGAGAATAAGATGTTGCGGTGTAGTTTCTCCATATCTTTGTGGTTGACATGCAGAGAATGATAAACCAAGGATAGCAACAAACCATGGCTCCTTATTATCATGAAAAAAGCATTCCATACTGTATTGAGGATTGCAAACCCCTCCTTCTGCCGACACATACTCAAACCCATGCAAACTCGCACATAAACTGCTTTGAGAGAAAGTTACTCTCACATAGATGCATGCCGTAACAGCATTTGCATTTGAATGCCAACTTTTGTTGGTAAGTTGAAGGGTCCTTGGAGATTTTGCACATTCTGTTCGGAGCCAATGGGAACAAAGTCACACATTAGCAAAGCCCTGCCAGGCTCAATTATGACCAAAGGGATTGGCTTGATAGTGTTGCAGCGAGCCACATTCAGAGCTGGATGTGTCTATTTAAACTTTCCTCTCCACTTCCTTTATGTTTTCCAGCAGTTTTTGGCAAATTCCTGCATACCGAATGAAGCAGAGGAGATTCAGAGGCTCTCTGCTAGCGATTTCGGTTTAATTCAGTGCTACTTTGTAGGGAAGCATCGGTCTGTGGATCTAGTGTTCATGTTTGCGAAAAATCCATCTGCAATGGAAGTGCTCAGGCTTTGTTCTATCCAAACTATATGCCTCCTGGTTTTTCTTTCTAAGACTCTCCGTCTTCTCCTCTCCATCTCTCTCAGAACATTTGGAGTAGAGAATCCGTGAGTCTGGCTTCAAGCATGTGGGCTTTCTCCTCCATATTTCATATGCATTATGAGACCCAGCTGATTAAATTGCAAGTGAACGCTATGACTCGTCCTCCTTCAATATGTAATACATTTCTTTTTTCCTCGGTTTTCTCATATTCCGTCTGTCGGTTT
Organism: Pseudochaenichthys georgianus; assembly: GCF_902827115.2. Lineage (NCBI taxonomy): Eukaryota > Metazoa > Chordata > Actinopteri > Perciformes > Channichthyidae > Pseudochaenichthys > Pseudochaenichthys georgianus. The sequence continues at coordinate 7,357,852 of NC_047507.1, read as the reverse complement.
CGTGGCTTCTCAGGAGGATGAATCCGACTGTATGCATGTTTCAAGGCCTAAGGTGTTTTCTATAGCGGGGGAAAGTACCGTAACACCTCTGCAAAGTCTTTGTGAGATTGATCAAGCACTCTCTCCGCTTTATCCCCACCTCTTCTGTACTGTGAAGCTTGAAGTACAGCAGCGTGTCGTCGGGCAGTGCAACATGTCTGTCTGTCGATCTGGTGTTTGTTATCATCCCTCCACCGTCTCACCATCATGCCCGTGGTGTGACATGGCCAGCCCTGTTCTCACGGCATTTATAATTCAGTCTTATCAATAAGAGATGGACGGCATTAAGATTTTATCTGGTGATGCAGTGCTGCTGTCTCTGAGAGCCTCTTTACAAGCGAATGACTGAAGAGTAAAACTTTCCCTCTCTGTTCTGACTTCCAGGCATCACTTGGCTTTAGTATAACCTTAGACGATCCTTGTTCCGACAATATGCTTTTAGAAGCTGATTCCTTGTGCTCGCCAACTCCCCAGCCCTTCCTCATCATGTTGTCTCGTGCTTCTGTCTAAATGGCACAAATGTATCTTTCAATCCGTGCTATCCGTGCTATCGGGCTGAATCAGCGTTGTCGGTTCGTAGCTTAGCGGAAAGAGCTGATGTGTGCAGAGGTCTGTCAGGAAAACAAGATTTAAATCATCTCAACATGGATGGCCTTGCATTATTAATGCATACGTGCCATCACACTGTGCATGTGGTTGGAGAACAGCTTGGCTAGCAACTGCTGTTTTCTAATGGTTGTCCATCTCTGTATTTTCCCACACATCTTCGAGGTATATTAGCCTCCGTCTGTTTTGACATACTGGTTTCCTCTTTTTTCTCTGCGGTTTAATGTAGCATCTGCCACCCGGAGAGATAAACAATACGGCTAGATAAAAGAGAGAGGGGAGAGCAAACTGGAAAGAAAGGACTGTATGTGTCAGTTAGAGCTGATAAAAGCCTGGAAATCCAATTAGTCCTTCGAATCAGGGAGAAGGAGGAGGCCCCTGGGGAGGGATGTCGGGAGATATCTACCACCGTGGCGTGTCAATAACACAACATTTACATACTATTGATGGATCGGCATTGAAAATCCAGCTGAATGTCTTCTTGTAAAGACTATATTTAGTATTCTTCCTTGACAGGTTGTGCCTACATCAGCTTTTTGAACAGATAAACAACTATCAAAGGGAAATACTGTACCTCCCACATCGAAAGAAACCGCTCTGAAAGAGGAATCAATGGTCTTCATTTAAACACCCTGGATCTATTCACTCTAGATGTCCTGGAATCCATTTTGGGCACGAGGTATTCACTGCTAGTTGCATACAGGTTTATTGTGGATTCCCTCATTGACGGTGTCTTGTTTTCATCCCAAGGCGTAAATGAAAGAGGGATGCAGGCAGGGAGAGAAGACGAAGAATGACCAAGGACAGCACAGCGCCGCGGGTCAGAGCTTATGTGTTCCTCTGGGGAAGAACCTCAGGAGAACGCCACCGCAAGCACAGCTGCTGTTGGACAGTGTTATTGGTGTGTTTGTGTGCATGTAGTGTGTATTTCTGTGTGTAGGTGTGTTTCACGTTTGTGAAAAGCAAGAACACGACAGAGGATAGAGGACATGTGTGGGTGTTTGGTGAGAAGTTAATGTGCACAACCTGGACAACAGTGTAGAGTTGAGATGAACAGGGAGCTTTGTTTGAGGCAGAAGAGCGATGTTTCTCACCTATACTAAATGGCCGTTATTATGTCATCATGATCGTGGATTTAAGGTGGAATGGCCCTCCTGGATGGGTCAGTAGGCTGTAGTCATCTATTCATAAACATGATCACCACAAGTTGGTTCAAAATGACAAGCTGTTTAGGGCAGTAATAATTAGTACTTAAGTAATAAACAAAGAACAAACTCGGGTGACGTAGTATAAAGACTGACAAAGTGTGCGTATGTAGAAGGACGGGGGGGATGAAACAAACACATAGCGTTAACCCAGGAGACCAATATTTGTTTAATGTGTGAAAAAAAAATATTCAAAAGGCCTTGTTGTTGGTTTTGGAATGTTCCCTTTCCTGTAGTGCAGCGTTTTCAAAGTGTGAGGCGCGCGAAAAAATATATCGAGAAATAGTGAAATCAGTAATTTCAGCTAACTTCATGCGAGCGGCAACATGCAGTGTGCGAAAAAGCACACGTCTGATCGGACAAGTACATCTTTCCATTGACGTGTCCGACGGACAAGTGACTTTTTTCGCCCATAAATGTTCGTTTCGGTTCTGCTTGTCGATTCCTAAGGAAATGCATCTCGCCGCTTTCTGTCTGTTAGGCGGGGCGGGCGGGACGTGTAGCACAGCGGCCGGGTTGGGAAGCAAAACTCGGTTCCGAGTAATAAAAAATAACAATTGTCCGGTCCCGGGAATAATAAGAGTTGTCGGGACAGGAGGCGGAGGCCGAGCCAATCGGAGCAGACTGGGCTCTGGTTTCAGACAGAGGGTGAAAAGAGGTGCTGCAGCACAGGCAGTATGAGAACAATAAAGAGCTTTTTGAACGTTAAAGCATGGAGACGTGTCCCAGTAGAGACACAACATATGAACCTGAAGATGAACATATATCCTCTTTCTTCATTGCATGACAAACATACTTATTTTAAAAAACCTTTATCTTTCTAAACCAAAGCATTAACATTTTCCATTTGGTTAAAATAGCCTCTGTCACGTGTGGGTAGGTGCAGTTTGCCCATGTTCCCTTGGTTTGCCCACGTTCCCTCGGTTTGCCCACGTTCCCTCGGTTTGCCCATGTTCCCTTGGTTTGCCCATGTTCCCTCGGTTTGCCCACGTTCCCTTGGTTTGCCCACGTTCCCTCGGTTTGCCCACGTTCCCTTGGTTTGCCCATGTTCCCTCGGTTTGCCCACGTTCCCTTGGTTTGCCCACGTTCCCTCGGTTTGCCCACGTTCCCTTGGTTTGCCCATGTTCCCTTGGTTTGCCCACGTTCCCTCGGTTTGCCCACGTTCCCTCGGTTTGCCCACGTTCCCTCGGTTTGCCCACGTTCCCTCGGTTTGCCCACGTTCCCTCGGTTTGCCCACGTTCCCTCGGTTTGCCCACGTTCCCTCGGTTTGCCCACGTTCCCTCGGTTTGCCCACGTTCCCTCGGTTTGCCCACGTTCAGTCGGTTTGCCCACGTTCCCTTGGTTTGCCCACGTTCCCTCGGTTTGCCCACGTTCCCTCGGTTTGCCCACGTTCAGTCGGTTTGCCCACGTTCCCTTGGTTTGCCCACGTTCCCTTGGTTTGCCCATGTTCCCTTGGTTTGCCCACGTTCCCTCGGTTTGCCCACGTTCCCTCGGTTTGCCCACGTTCCCTCGGTTTGCCCACGTTCCCTCGGTTTGCCCACGTTCCCTCGGTTTGCCCACGTTCCCTCGGTTTGCCCACGTTCAGTCGGTTTGCCCACGTTCCCTTGGTTTGCCCACGTTCCCTTGGTTTGCCCACGTTCCCTTGGTTTGCCCATGTTCCCTCGGTTTGCCCACGTTCCCTCGGTTTGCCCACGTTCCCTTGGTTTGCCCACGTTCCCTCGGTTTGCCCACGTTCCCTTGGTTTGCCCATGTTCCCTCGGTTTGCCCACGTTCCCTTGGTTTGCCCACGTTCCCTCGGTTTGCCCACGTTCCCTTGGTTTGCCCATGTTCCCTTGGTTTGCCCACGTTCCCTCGGTTTGCCCACGTTCCCTCGGTTTGCCCACGTTCCCTCGGTTTGCCCACGTTCCCTCGGTTTGCCCATGTTCCCTCGGTTTGCCCACGTTCCCTTGGTTTGCCCATGTCTGAAACAATATAATGGTAAAGAAAACAACTGATAACGGCCAATCAATAGGCTGATGTCATACACAACAGTTTGTCTTGTTAGTCATGTCTCATCCCATAAATGTTGACAACACTTCAGATTCTGTCTTTAATAAGTGCGACAGTTGTGTGTGTGTGTGTGTGTGTATGGAGGCGCAGTGGCGTGTGTGTTTGTGTGTATTTGTTCATTTTTCTTGCTTATCCCCATGTGGCACTGTATTCCAGTCGGGTTGTCGTTAAGGTGTTGTTGTCCCAACAGAGAGACGTAGCTGTTGTCTTGTTTTTATGGTCTATATCTTCTGGCCATCCTTACTCACACGCGCGCACACACACACACGCACACACACACACCCCCACCTTACCTTACTGACAGTAGAGCATCTCAGTGGGCTCACTAATGCTACTGCTTGTAAACTGACTTTATGATTATTGTCACTGAAGTGTATTCCTGCTCTAATTGTCTGTCAGGACACACATCCAGCTTTGGGGTATCGTCCTCTCGTAATAATTGGATATAAAATGGATAGCAAAGCTTAATGTTAGAGAATCAAATGTTTCTAGTTTATTTAACCTATTTTTATATACAAGTTACATTCTTAATAAAGCATTCTTAAGAGAGTTAAGTTGCTTTATGTGCTGAGATGTAATCGGCAATGAACATGGATGAATAGTATAAATATGAATAAGTCAAACACTTGTTTCTAATGGTTTCTTTGGCTATAACCCAGTTATAGTCCCAGTACCCAGTATAACCCAGTACAGTCTTTCGATCTTGGCTTTTATAGTAATAGTAGTTAAGGCTGCGGTCCGGATAGTGAGGCAACACTGCCTCAGGTTTATAAAAGCAGTATTACAGTTGCCACGGTAAACTCAGGGGGGCTTTACTGTTAATGAGGAAGAGCTAGTGGGGAACTAATAGGATTGTAGTGAAATTTGGTGAACTGCGTGTAAAGATTAATTATAAAAAAGCTCCATTTAACACGTATTTGGCTCTAATTGTTAAACTACACAAGGAGAGCAGAAGTTGCAATGTTCTGCACGTCCAGAGGCAGGTCTCTTTTATTGACCTTGGTGATATTGCTACATTAGCATTCGCAGTTCTCTTTTTCACAGCTGCTTTATCACTTCTGTGCCGCGAGGTGTCTTTGAAGTTGTCTACTCTTTAGAACACATTTTCACTCTGCTCATTGACCCCTGTCTTCATCATCCTCCTCTCATCCCCTCCTCTTCTGTCTCTGTCCTTCACCTCTGCCCCCCCCACACCTCCTCCCACCCCTCACCCTCTCAGGGGGAGGTGAGTCCTGTGCTGGCCCCGGGCCCAGGACCATTAGCCCCAGCCTGGCAGCCATGTGCTCATCACCAGAGATCATTACACCCGGCCAATGACACCACTCTAATGCATCATTAATGATTGATTAACGAGCTGAGCCCAATCGGGTGCGTTTGTGCGGAAGAGCACCCTGTAATGGCTGTGCAAGGCTTGCATCTGCTGTTTCCCCCGTGTTTAGTCTGTGTGTAGTTGTTTCATTCTGTGTCTTCTCCCTCAGGTTGAGGGTGCTCACTCCTTTGAGTGAAACGAAGGACGAGGAGGCGACTGCAGGGAAGCGCGATGGCAGGGCAGGGGCTCTCCGGCCCTCTCCCTATATTCACCCTGCTTCTTGTCCTGGTGGGACTCCTACCTGTGACCCAGGGCTCTGGCCACTTGTCTGGGTATCGCCTGAGGTCACGCCTGCAGAGGGATCGCCACTTCCGCAACATCCGACCCAACATCATCCTCATCCTCACCGATGATCAGGACATAGAACTGGGTGAGACATTTCCCTCCATGAATCCCGTCCTGTTTACTGTGTGTCTGCCTCTCTCGGTTTGCTTTGTGTCCCTGTCCCATGGGGATGGGTATTCCCTGCCCCATGGGGGTGGGTATTCCCTGCCCCATGGGGATGGGTATTCCCTGCCCCATGGGGATGGGTATTCCCTGCATGTGTATCCAGCAGCATCAGCAAGGCAAAGTCAGCCTAATGCTGCCTCTTGGCACCATAACAACTAGCCCACTCCAAGTCATGTGCTCGCTTTGCCAACTCCTCCACTGCTGGCATGCAATGAGGGGCAGCCTATGGCTTCCATTGTCCGGGTGCCAAACCCTGGCCATCTCCCATCCCGCTTAAGTCCTTTAGCGGCGTATTGGACTGGAGTGGCTGCATAATGGCCTCTGTGACATCTTTTGTCCTCCTGTGATCGCCAGTGAGAAGGCTCCCATTGAAAAGCAGGAATTTATGGTCAAGCATCTGTTTTCCCAAACAATCACCATCAGCCTGAAAAGCTTTTAGTTCACAGGAATCTAAATAGGTTACACTTTACCAAAAAGATTTATTCCCTCATTTACTTTCTCCCAATCCTTTTATTTAAGAAAAATGCTGTTTACCCCGTGTGACTTATATTTATATTTTCCACTCTCTGTTTCCTTTTAATCTTGTCCAACTGTTTTATATCCCCCTGGGTCCCTTTCACTTCCCTCATTAGCCTCTCACCCTCCTCACCCTTTTTATAACCTCTCTCCCCTTTTATCTTCTTCTCCCTCTCTTTTCTCCTCCCAGGCTCAATGCAGGCCATGAACAAAACTCGGCAAGTCATGGAGAAGGGCGGCACGCATTTCTCCAACGCTTTCTCCACCACGCCCATGTGCTGCCCGTCGCGCTCATCCATCCTGACGGGAAAATACGTGCACAACCACCACACCTACACCAACAACGAAAACTGCTCCTCGCCCTCGTGGCAGGCTCACCACGAGCCGCACACCTTCGCCGTGCATCTCAATAACTCTGGCTACAGGACAGGTGAGCACCGCCAGGCAGACAGTGGAGGTAGATTTAAGCGGGTACTGAGCTCGACGGACAAAGATTAACCTCCTGTTCCTCTCTCAGCCTTCTTTGGAAAGTATCTGAATGAGTACAACGGCTCCTATGTGCCCCCTGGCTGGAAGGAGTGGGTAGCACTGGTGAAGAACTCCCGCTTCTACAACTACACCCTCTGCAGGAACGGAGTACGAGAGAAACACAGCGGTGACTACTCGAAGGTAATTATATACTTCACCTGAGAGATGTCACACCGAGACATGGCTGCCTACTTGAAACTAAAGTAGTTATTTGGAGTATTTTTAGATTGCTTTAAAGGAGATCTTTACATTTTGAGCTGTTAACATTAGGGAAAAATATGATAACAACTTACAAAGCATCAGCAGCATTTATAAATTACAATGTTCGTCTCTGCAAAAAGCTTTACACTTCTATGCCTTAAAGAGACCCTATTATGCTTTTGGGGGTTTTCCTTTTCCTGTTTATTGTGTTAGGATGTTGTGCATGTAAATGGAGTGTAAGGGCTACAATCCCAAAGGTCCCTCCAGAGGGAGCTTCTCTCCCACACACTCCCCCCCTGCCTGAAACACCTCCATTGGACTCCTTGGTTTACTTCCCTAACATTATAACATTGTAACAATTGCGCTTCTATTGGCTAGCACTCCAACACAATGTACGTGATAGGGGCGGGACATCTAACCGGTTGACCAACAGACCCAACAGAGCCTGCCGTCTAACTAATCCGAGCAGACTGGGTTCTGGTTTCAGAACTGCTGCAGCACAGGCAGTATGAGAGCAATTAAAGACCTTTTTGAAGATGTAAGCATCCAAACATGTTACAGTAGAGGCACAGAATACAAATATAAAACGTGTACATGTGCATAATGGGGCCCCTTTAAGATATATAGTTAAACAGTAGTGCTTTAGTGAGTAATGGGCACTGAAGGGCTTGAAATCCCCCACTGAGTTCCTGATGGACAACGTCTGCTCTCTCCACAGGACTATCTGACAGACATCATTACCAACGACAGCGTCAACTACTTCCGCATGTCTAAGAAGATGTACCCCCACCGTCCTGTCATGATGGTGCTGAGCCACGTCGCTCCTCACGGGCCAGAGGACTCGGCCCCGCAGTACAGCACCGCCTTCCCCAACGCATCACAGCACATGTAAGAAAATGCTTTGAAAATCAGCGACATCCAACCAATCCGAGAGTACTCCAAATGTGGGTACTAGTGATTTGGGTCGTATTAGACAAAGCAGTCGGACACAATGGCCATTTTATTTTTACATTTTCACATCCACAGCTATTTGCTCGCACATGACTCATCCACACGCTTCCTTTTCACTTGACCCAGAACCACACAAATTCCATAATCTCAGCTCGATCTTATCTCTCACCGCCTGCAGTGTGCTCTTGGCAGCTGAGCCCTCTCCACTCACTGCCAGCACTTTGCTCCAGTTTATTTGGCTGTGTGTTGTTCACATTAGTGCTACCCCTGTAATGAGTCCGGCTAATTTGCACCATTTTGTCAGCAGTGATCAAAGAGGCATGCATGATGTATGTTTAATGCATAGGTAACGATATTGGGCGTACACAAAAACATTTGATCCTTTGTCTTACTGGACCCCTAGGTTTCTGATTGGCTGTCTTGTGCCGCTTGCTAATAGCGGGGCTGATATTGGCCTCCAGAGACAGATCCAAGGCCAGTAATGAGACTGCTATTTCTGCCCCCTCCCTCCAAACCCACTAACACCCTTCTCCTGCTTCATATAATCCCCTCCAGCATCATTAACCTCTGCCACGCAAGCCCTAACACACAGAATATTGTAAAATGCAGCCCCAGTGTCTTTGTACAAACTTTTAATTGCTCTTTCTCCATAAATGTGCTTCCCCCTCGGGTAATGTAAGCACTTCCGTGGCTATTTTTCTCACCCCATCTCCATCTGCCCTTATCAAGCAAATGAAGAGAGAGGCCGTAAAAGTGCTCACTCTTCTGGTGATAAACCTTCTCCTCACCTTGGCTCCTCGCAGGGACGTCTTTACACTACATTAGAGCTGCCACTGTGGGCCAAGCTGTGGGACATTAGCATTTCGTAAAGTCAAATCGATACACATTAAACGTTAAATATCTTTTCTTCAAGGATCCCATTAGCTATTTAGGAGTGTTTATTCTCAAATAATTAAAGTTCCATACGGCTCGGAGTTCATTATTGATCAGACCGTGCTCACTGTGTACAGGCCTATCGATTGCAGTGCTTTGCATTTCACAAGGTTTCTGTAACTTCCATTTTAGCTTTGTAGTTTAGAAAGAAACAAATGGGACACATAAGCAGACGCAGGCGGTGAACATTGCTGTAAACACACTGGTACACTTTCAATAATTTACATCTATAGAAAATGAAAATCGCATGTGTAAAGATGGGAGAAAAAGCAAACTTATGTGGGGCTACAGTGACATGCTGAAATGAGGGCTGTGCTTTGTTATGTATCCTTAGGGATTTAAAAGAAGCACTAAAAATGTAACTTTATTTTCCAGTGCAGTTCTTCGTGGTTTAGTTTAAAGTTATTCTACCTCCTTCAGAACTCCAAGCTACAACTACGCCCCGAACCTCGACAAACACTGGATCCTCCGCTACACTGGAGCCATGAAGCCCGTCCACATGCAGTTCACCAACATGCTGCAGCGCCGCAGGATGCAGACCCTGCTGTCTGTGGACGACAGTGTGGAGAAGGTAGCTAAAACACACTGATATATGCTTAAACACAGAAACACACACACACACACACACACACACACACACACACACACACACACATTAATTCTGAAAGTCTCAAGTCCTGGGAGATCTGTGCCTGTTCTGACTGCGGCTGTATAATGTATTCACTGACACACTTGGTAAATTGTTCAATCTCTATTTCTTGGAACTGGCACAGGAGACTTTTTAAACATTGAGTAAAACTTTTCCACACAGTGTGAAACTTAAATGAATTCCATCCTCCTCCGTAGCTGTACAACATGTTGGTGGAGACGGGGGAGCTGGACAACACCTACGTCATTTACACCTCAGACCACGGCTACCATATCGGCCAGTTTGGTCTGGTGAAGGGCAAATCTATGCCTTATGAGTTCGATATCCGCGTTCCCTTCTACGTACGAGGACCTAATGTGGAGCAAGGTGCCATGTGAGTGACACAGACTCTTACTTTTATGTCATTAATCCATTATTCTGATGTGCTGTTTTTTAATATTATTTATGTTAAATTACATTCTTCAACCAAATTTCCCTTCCCTGCAGAAATCCTCAAATAGTATTAAACGTCGACTTGGCGCCGACTATGCTGGACATGGCTGGTGTTGATATCCCTGCAGAAATGGACGGAAAATCTATCCTCAAGCTGCTGGACACAGACAGGCCAGTCAATAGGTGACACAACAGTTACTTTACTCAGTGTCCTGGCATTTAACGGACAATTCAAGAAGGGTATTCATAATGCTGCAGATTAAATGGAAATATGCCAAAAAGCAATTTGCCTGGACTTTGTAGAGTTTTAATACTAAAGTTGAACTTTCTGTTCTTGATGTTTTTTTGGACACAATGACATCTACAACCCAAATATGAATGTGGAACGCCACATTCCTTTCAGCACTGTGCTCGGATGACATTTTAAAAACGAAATGCGAGTTTGTTCAGGGCAAATATCAGAGTGGTCTAACAGGGTTTTCATTTTCTTTTCACTCACTTTCCAGGTTCCAGGTGAACAAGAAGAGTAAACCATGGAGAGATTCTTTCCTGGTGGAGAGAGGGTATGTTTTATTGATTGACCTTTCGCAGGACATGTTCTCAGTCTCGACTCTTACTTGTCTTACTGTCGGTTGAAAAGAAATAATTTCCTGTACTTTTCAGGAAGCTTCCACACAAGAGACCTGATGGGAAGGAAATGGCCCAGGAGCAGAATTTCTTGCCTAAATACCAGCGTGTGAAGGACCTGTGCCAGAAAACAGAGTACCAGACGTCCTGCCAGCAGCCAGGACAGGTACATGACCGGCAGGAGCTCAGAAAGAGAGCTTTTTAAAGATTCAGGGATACAACGTGGAGTGTAGCTCATGCAGGGGATCATTTGCAATCTTGTTTGACAATTTACTGAGTATAATATGCAGTCATTGCGCTCTCAGGGTTCAATTTGACATCAAAGTCTCTTTTTAATCCTCCAGAATGAAGTGTGCAGATGTGTGTTAAAAGCCTTCTGATTTGTTATAAAAAAGAGAAAGACTCTCAAATTAGATCATTTTAATACTGTTGATCTGGAACATTTCTTGCATTTTCATAGCACTGTCTGTGTGTTGTAATTTGAGCACAACGCTGTAAAGAACCATTACAACAGATATTTTTGAAGTGCTGAAATGCTGGTCTGGAGAAACAAACATGATTACCATCAAGGACTGTACAGCTGTGGATGGGGGTAACTGCTAAATATATTTTAGCCACCAAAGCTGCAGACTGATGGGGAACTGAAGAAGTGCTTTTTTGCTTTATGCTTTTCTTTAAAGACTCTTTTCTTTGTGTTATTGTATGACTTTGGTGGACACAACAAACTAACCATTTAAAGGTAGGGTAGGTAATTCACTTCAGAAACACTTTGTTATATTCCATGGAATGCTCTTAACATCCCGATAGCAATGAATACATTAAATGCTTTGACAATAAATACATACAAAAATGTCATCTGTGGAAGCTGTAGTACTGTAAAAAGCACGACCAATCATCTGAGCCGGCTAAAATAACTGGATGGCCTACCTGCCTGTCAGCCTTCTATCTCGTGCACAAACTTATCTCGTGCCCTCATTGGTCATGTGCGTGTCCATGTGTGTTGGAGGAGGGGCTCTGTTAGGAAGTCTGAAGGAAGGGGCAGATTTTTTCCGGTTGTGTACTTTCAAATTCGAGCGCACTCGAGCTGGTTTCTCAATTCTTACCTACCCTACCTTTAAGTCACACAATAACACAAACAAACTAATAATATGTATGGTAGGTCAGTTAAGCAGCAGTACACCCGGATGTGAGGTAAATTACTGTTTTTGTCAAAGGGGTGTGAAGACTTGTAGAGTGCATAAATGAGTGTATTGGATCGGAAAGGGCTGTCTGCAAGCTAAAGTGGTGAAAATACTCTAAATAGAGCCTTTTAGGTGGCTATTATATGTTTTGCTACTGTTCATTGCTTAGTATCAGTACTTTCTGAATTTTCCAAACTAGTGACATGCCAACACCATCCACTGTAGGTATTCCACTGACTATTTGTAATTTAGTGGGAATGCCGGGTTATTTTGGGCTGCTTCTTCTCCCACATTGAACATCGCAGAAACTCCGTTCAAACATCTAAACGTTCAGCTCGGTCGGGAATCAATGGCTATTACTTTTATCATTCATAATTTTCATAATTCCAGAGATACATCACATAATACATCCCATTTTTAACATGGAAGTCAATGGAGAACTCTTCAACAATCTTCATGCAACTTCAACTGCTAACTGCTCCTTCTTCAACTGCTAACTGCTCCTTCATACTTTCACTCAGAAACCTCATTCCAACTTTAAAACGTCACACATCTTTCTGACATTATTTGTGTAACATAATCTGATTCTTACTTTTACAGATATTAAACATTGGTCAGACCTTGGTAAAGAGGCCTTCTTCAGATTTTAGAGTGTGTGATGTCACAGCTAGAGTGGAGGACAGATTTCATTTTGCCTTCATATTTTCTTTTAAACCTGCCATAATTCCCAAACCCTACATTCCTGAGACATAATTTTTCATGACAAACGTAGGAAAACATCTCGTAGCTTGGAAGATTAAAAAAAATTAAACAAAATAATTAAACAAAATGCCTCTTGAGGGCATGAAGTGACAAAAACTTTCAACATGTCTCCATTAAAATCCATTGTAAATTCAGCCTCACCTTTCCCCACCACAGCAGCCGCACACTTTTAGTTAATCTGCCAAAAAGGGCGAAAGTACACAAAAAAGTACACTCCAGATGCACAAGTTCCTTGACATGCTTCACGCTTTGAAATTTCACCGATATCTGTTACGGTTCTTCAACAAAATGTTCACATGTAACAGGTTTATCTCTCATTCAGAACAATGAAAATGCTTTCCTCTCACTAATCACCATGGAAACCTTTGATCTCTGGACACGTCGTTAGCTCAAATATAAACACCTGTGTCATGGAACACGATGATGTTATAACTCCAATTGACATGTTCAGAGCAGCAGACTTCAGATAATGGTTAATGGTCCTGTCCTCAACAGCTCTACGTAAATTATGGGGTTTCATCATATGCCGTTTCCATGGAAATGCATCCCTCGCCATAAAAGACGTTGTCGCTATAACTCCTATGAAAATGTTCAAAAAGTGCTCAAACTTCACATGTGTGCCAACAGTCCAGCCGTGAAGACATCTACAGGACAGTTTTGAGATTTCTTCAAATGTCGTTGCCATGGCAACAAAATGCTCGCCTTGAAACACGGTTTTCTCATAACTTCAGTGAAAATGCTCCAAATGGCCCAAAACTTCACAGGTTTGGTAACGATGCAGCCGTCAACGCATCTAAGCGTATTATGGGATGTCATCAAATGCCGTTGGCATGGCGACAGATCATTCACCATCAAGTTAGTTCAAAAGGTTGCAGTTCAAATATTCTGCTGCTTTTCCAAGCCTTTTTACTTTCTTTTCTTCTCTCATCACACATTCAAGCCCCCAGTGTTCATGTATCATCATCATCATCATCATCATCATCATCATCATCATCATCATCATCATCATCATCATCATCATCATCATCATCATCATCATCATCATCATCATCATCATCATCATCATCATCATCATCATCATCAATCTAAATTCTTCACTTTCTTCTTACATTTCAGCATAGCAGTTTAGCGTCAGCTTTTCAGCATAAAGCATTCCCACTAGCAATTTCTTCAGGAATACCTCATACTGTCACGATCTGTCTGTATTGTATTTTGTCTTGTCTTTTTCTGTCTTTTGTTTCATGTTTTATTTTGAAAGGTCTTCACCTCCTGTCTTGCCTGTTTCTGTCTGCGTTGTGTCTTGTTTAAATCTGTCTGTGGTTCCCTGTCGTTAGTTTCCCTGGTGTGTCTAATTTACCCGATTGTGTTCACCTGGTGTCCCTGTGTTTTCTCCTCCCTCCTCACCTGTGTCTTGTTTGTATGATTAGTCTTGTGTGTATTTAATGCCCCGGCCACACGAGGACGAAAACGGCTAAACGCATAGGATTAACGCAAACGCAATCGCAAAAAAGCTTCCGTCCACACGCAATAGTCATCCGGATAGTGTCTGTCCACAAGAGACAGCTCCGTTTAGCTCCAACCGCTGGAGAAGCTGCAGTACATATGCAGGAGCCTGTACGTGGCGCTGTAACTTCCTCAACAAAAGCAGCGAAGAAGCATGGTTGTCATGGTTGCCCTTCTGTTTATTCTCCGCGGTGGGGGCCGAAGGAACCGGGCAGAGTTTTTTCGCCAGTCAACGTGTATATAAGTTTAAATCTTCCGACAAAATTATAAAAGTGCCGGTCAAAGGTCTTCTTTGTTATTTATTGAGCTTTAAAACAAATGAATAACGACTCTATATAATATAATAATAAAATACACGGAGCCTCTCTTTTTCCTCCTTCTCTTTGGACAGCGTCAGTGTCTGTCTCATGCAGCAGCTCATCCAGTAATGAGTGACCCGGCCGACAGTACAAATAAACATATTTATAACTAGTTTAGGGAGTTTGAGAGGTAATTAAAATAGCTAAGGGTGATGATCTGACTTGAAGTGTGTGTTTTGCTGCAGCGGGAGGAGCTGCAGGTGAGCAGAGCTGCGTGTCTCCGTCCTGTCAGATTAGACTTCACTCGCGTTTATGTCCATATCGAGAGAAAGATAAATAATCTGAATTCAGTGTGCAGTTTACTTTGACGCGGGGGTGAGCAGCAGAGGTGGGGAGAGGCGGGGCTATTGCCTCATCATTATCAGAAAATTATCGTATAGGGCGTACACACGGAGCCGTTGGACCCCCCAGAGCGTTGCGTATGCCGTTCTATCCACCTTGGGACCTGTTATCGTTTCCGCAGTCGTTTAGTGCCGTATTCGGTCGTCCTCGTGTGGCCGAACGGTCTATATGATACGGAGCCCCCTAGGGGACATGGAGAAGAAAAAAAAAAGTTATTTGAAAAAAAGATATCGCAAAACCCCTTTGCGAGATCTCGCAATACTTTTGCGATATATCTCGCAAAACCCCGTTGCAGTTTGTAGACGGTCCCTAAGCACTCCTCCTCTCCTTCCTCCAGCTGCAGATTGTGACCAATTATTGATGTTTAGCTCGGATGACGGCGCGTATCGAACTGTTCTGATAAAAACGACTCTGGAGCTCGTTGTCTACCTTGCTATGATTGTAAAGTCATGTTGTTTGTATTTTTACAACGTTATGTTCATGAGTTATTGATCCGCGGAATTCGAATCTGTCAATAACTCAGCTCAGAGGAACGTGCATGTCCCCTCGCTCCGAGTGTTCTCTTGAGGTGTCTTTCACTTATGTGAAACCCTTTTATATATACAGTCTATGTGTGAAACCCGTGCCTATTACCAAGCACTGATGTTATATCTTTATATTTAAGGCCAAGCTCAAAGTAAAATCGATGAACCACTCCATTGTTGTGGTTTCTGTGTTGCCGTAGCAGCCGAACTGACCAGGAAGTACTAAATGAAAAGTATTGCGAGATCTCGCAAAGGGGTTTTGCGAAACATTTTTTTTTTCTTTTTTTTTCAAATTATTATTTTTGTTGTTCTCCATGTCCCCTAGGGGGCTCCGTAATATGACACTAAACAGTAACGCAAACGACCGTTTTCATCCTCGTGTGGCCGGGGCATAAGTTCTGTTTTTTCTGTCTGTCTTTGTCGGTTCGTCTTGTGTCATGACTAGTTCTTCGGTGAGTGTTCTGTTTTGTTTATCTGTGCCTAGCCTTGAAATAAAGGAGTTTTTCAGTTTATATCTGCATTTGGGTCCTGCCTGCTTCACACACCGTAACATTACGAACCGACCAACGATATGGGCCCAGCAGATCCGTTTGAGCAGGAACTAGTGGATTATACCTTTTCTTTGTCTGACTGCGCTCATCGATGGAGAGGAGCGGTCAGGGTTCAGCAGCGAGATGCTGCTCTGGCAGATGCAGTCCACCTTACGCTGAGGAATCAAGATTTGGTTAAATTCTTACCGGCCTGACTTTTGGATTACCTCACGGTTTGTTTTCCCGATCCTGATAGACCCAGGTCTCCAGATTCCCTTTTTGATACCACACGCATCGGTGTGGTCCGTCTGGCGTCAGCCCCTGCTTCTCACCCAGTGTTTGCTACTGTCCAGGAGCCATTCGCTGGTACTCGTCTGGCTTTTGGAGGTCCACGGAGCCTCCAAACGGCTCCTAAGAGGAGTCGCAAGGCCAGGTTAGCAGCACGAGCCCAAACGGCCATGGTTCTAGAACCAGTTCAGCCCCCAGCAGCCATGGTTACAGCCCCAGTACAGGCCCCAGCAGCCATGGTTCCAGACTCAGCTCTGGCCCCAGCTGCCATAGTCCCTTCTCTAGTCCCTTCTCTAGTCCCTTCCCTAGTCCCTCCTCAGGTCACTTTCCTAGTCCCTTCTCTAGCCCCTTCTCCAGTCCCACCTCTAGTCACTTCTCAAGTACCAACTCTAGTCCCTTCTCTAGTCCCTACTCAATTCCTTTCTCAAGTCCCTCCTCTAGTCACTTCCCTAGTCCCCTCTCTAGTCCCTCCTCTGGTCCCTTCCCGAGCCCCTTCTCTAGTCCCTCCTCTAGTCCCTTCCCAAGTCCCTTCCCAAGTCCCTTCTCTAGTCCCATCTCTAGTCCCACCTCTAGTCCCACCTCTAGTCCCACCTCGAGTCACTTCTCCAGTTCTCTCTCAAGTCTTCTCTCGAGCTACCTCTCGAGTCCCCTCTCGAGTCCCATCTTGAGTCCCCTTTCGAGATCCCTCTCAAGTCACCTCAAGTCAACTCTCAAGTCACCTCTCGAGGTCCCTCTCAAGCCCTCTCTCTCGAGTCTCCTCTCGAGTCTCCTCTCGAGTCTCCTCTCAAGTCTCCGTTCAAGTTCCCTCTCAAGATCCCTCTCAAGTCATCTCTCTCGAGTCTCCTCTCAAGTTCCCTCTCGAGTTCCCTCTCGAGTTCCCTCTCAAGCCCTCTCTCAAGTTCCCACTCAAGTCCCTACTCAAGTACCGTTGGAGATTCCGCTGGGGGTCCTGCCAACCCTTTGTCCTGTCCCGTTGGAGGTCCCGCCGTCTACTCTCCTGCCGGGGGTCCTGCCAGCTCCTTGTCCTGTCTCGTTGGAGGCCCCGCCGTCTACTCTCCTGCCGGGGGTCCTGCCAACCCTTTGTCCTGTCCCGTTGGAGGTCCCGCCGTCTACTCTCCTGCCGGGGGTCCTGCCAGCTCCTTGTCCTGTCTCGTTGGAGGCCCCGCCGACTACTCTCCTGCCGGGGGTCCTGCCAACCCTGTGTCCTGTGCCGTTGGAGGCCCCGCCGACTACTCTCCTGCCGGGGGTCCTGCCACCCCTGTGTCCTGTCCCGTTGGAGGCCCCGCCGACTACTCTCCTGCCGGGGGTCCTGCCAACCCTTTGTCCTGTCTCGTTGGAGGTCCCGCCGTCTACTCTCCTGCCGGGGTTCCTGCCAATCCTATGTCCTGTGCCGTTGGAGGCCCCGCCGACTACTCTCCTGCCGGGGGTCCTGCCAACCCTGTGTCCTGTGCCGTTGGAGGCCCCGCCGACTACTCTTCTACCGGGGGTCCTGCCAACCCCATGTCCTGTTTCGTTGGAGGCCTCGACATCACATGTCTCGCTGGGGGTCCTGCCAACTCCTGGTCCTCTTCCGTGGGGGATCCTGCCGAAGCCTGTCCCACCGGCTCCGGTTCCTGTCCGGCCGACACCGGGTCCTGCCCGGCCTCCGGAGCTGTCCCGTCAGCGCTTTCCTGCCCGGCCTCCGGAGCTGTCTGGTCTTCGCCCTCGAGCCCAGCCCCCTGTGAGCCGCGTTCTTCGCCCGCGATCCCGGCCCCCTGACTCTTCCTGCCGCTGCCTTCGCCCTCATGCTCGGCCGCCCGAGTCCCCCACCTTAGACTCTGCCTTGCCCCCGGGCCGTTCGCCCGAATCCCCCTTTTTGAACTCTGCCTTGCCCCCGGGCCGTCCACCCGAGTCCCCCTTTTTGAACTCTGCCTTGCCCCCGGGCCGTCCGCCCGAGTCCCCCTTTTTGAACTCTGCCTTGCCCCAAGGCCGTCCGCCCGAATTCCCCTTTTTGAACTCTCCCTTGCCCCCGGGCCGTGCGCCCGAGATCCTTTCCTGGTCCTCTGCTGTGCCCCTGGGCGGTCAGCTCAGTCCCGTCCTCCTGACCCCCCTCCACCCACCCTGGTGGCCTAGTGATACGGTTTTTCTGTCTGTCTTTGTCAGTTCGTCTTGTGTCATGACTAGTTCTTCGGTGAGTGTTCTGTTTTGTCTTTGTTTATCTGCGCCTAGCCTTGAAATAAAGGAGTTTTTCAGTTTATATCTGCATTTGGGTCCTGCCTGCTTCACACACCGTAACACATACAACCCCACTTCAAAACATCTAAACTATCCCATTAAGTTTCCCTGTATCTATAATGATGATGTGCTTTAGTACAAGCCTGAAACCCAACGTCATGGAATGTCTTTCCGCCTTGTTTCAGAAGTGGCAGTGTGTAGAGGACCCGACTGGCAAGCTGAGGCTGTATAAGTGTAAGGGCATGGCAGGTCTCTTTGCTCCACGTATGCAGGCTCTGATGGCCAGAGGTGCCTCCCACCTCCAGATGCCTCCCACCTCCAACTCTGACGGCTGTAACTGCGACGATGTGGGCTTCAAAACATCCTTCCTGAAGAGGAAGAAGCTGCTCACCAAGAAGAGTATGTTCCTTCTGTCACTTACATGCACCATTGTTCTGGTTGTCGTTATTAATAGAACTGATTATGTTCTGAAAGACGGTACTTTGAAATGTCCTTGCAGAAGCCTTGTCAAACGGGTCCATTAACCTCCAGCTAAAATAACCACCTTCTAAAGTATTCATGAGATGGGGAGCATGTGTCTGTGCTGCCATCATGTGGTCGACTTCAGTAGAGCATTTAATCATAGGTCCTTTGAAGAAACACTAAAAAAGATTGCAATTGTTGGAATATAATTCCAAGTGCACATAAAGAGTTTTACATATATCAGTATTTGCTTTTGTCATTTGCTGGTGTTCACTTGTGTACACCGCTTATATTTTGATTTTCATCTCCCTCAGATCCCTCTGTCTCATCTAAATCAGAGATGAAATCCGGTAAGGCTGCCTCGAGGAAGCGCTGGGCCCGCTCTGTGTCCTTTGAGCTGGAAGGGGACCTGTACGCTGTAGACCTGGAGGAAGGATACCAGCCCCTGGGCTCCAAGAATAGCAGCTGGGCCCCTCATCAGAGCAAAGTGGAGAATGAGGAGGATAATGAAGAGTTCAGTGGCATGGGAGCCACAGCCATACCCACCACCAGCAGAACAGTCACACCACCTGCTTCTCTTAAAGTGACCTACAGGTAAGACAGTGTCTGTATTACGGTAACATGTTTGTGGTGATAAAAGGAGAAATAATGTAGACTTACACATGCTGTTATTCTTTTTTTGTATCCTGCAGGTGCTCTATTCTTATGAATGACACAGTGCAATGTGACGGAGGCCTCTACAAGTCTCTTCAAGCATGGAAAGACCACAAACTGCACATTGAGCATGAGGTGCTGATGCAAACTCTTCCTCAACTCAACTTCATTTATATTGCCTTTCAGACAAACAGCACGTGAAAAAACGTTAAAAAAAAACAGAAAAAACAATGATATTTGGATTTTTGCATGTCTAAAAATAAAAAGTTAGATAAATAGAAGTCACTAGAATAAATTAATGATGGTATGAAAAAACATGATTAAGACTTGTGTAACAAATAATGACCTGTAAAAGCCAGGCTAAAAATATATATGTTTATGTTTCTATTAAAATGTAGTTTAGCTCTGAGCAAAAGTGGTTGCCTGGCCATTTATTGAGTCAATAAATAATAATAATAATAATAAGTTTAAATGCATGTTGAATCGGACCCGTAAAGCCAGTTTTGCAGGTTTTTATTAGCGTGTTGTATAATTAGGTTTGTGTTTGCTCCTCCTGTGTTTAGATTGAAACCTTGCAGACCAAAATTAAGAACCTGCGGGATGTGAAAGGTCACCTTAAGAAGGTGCGGCCAGAGGATTGTCAGTGTAACACTCCCAGGTGAGAATGTGTCCGGGCAGCATTTATACCTGTGTATCAATATAACTACATAAGTCACAGTTGTTTCTTGTCTTCACAGTTATCTCTTCAAGAATAAAGAGGCCTACAGGCTCAATGCAGGGCGCATGCTCTCCGTCAAGTAAGAAATTACATTGTTTGTCAATTTATATTTCCTCATGCAGTCTTGCTCTACTGAATTGGTTTTGTTCTTATTAGAATGCCATCAAAGCTAAAGAATCAGTGGCTCCAAAAGGAGCAGAAGCGCAAGAAGAAACTACGTAAATTCATCAAGAGGCTCCAAAACAACGACACTTGCAGCATGCCTGGCCTCACCTGCTTCGTCCATGACAACCATCATTGGCAGACGGCCCCCTTCTGGACAAGTGAGGAACAACATAAAGATAAATAACTTTTTTTCAAAGCAGCTATGGTGACAATCGTTTTTTGGAACAGTGTTGTAATAACCCGTTGTTTTCCACTCTCACCCCTCCCTTCCTCACCTACTCCGGTACCTCCCTCCCTCAGTGGGTCCGTTCTGTGCATGCACCAGTGCCAACAACAACACCTATTGGTGCCTGAGGACCATCAACGACACGCACAACTTCCTGTTTTGTGAATTTGCCACCGGTTTCCTGGAGTATTTTGACCTCAACAGTGACCCATACCAGGTATTTCATTTATACAGCCGCACTGAATAATATTGCAGACACATCAATAACATAATAACTATAAAATGATACCACAACATGATTCAGAGTGCATTCCTGTGAGCACAGGGGGTACCGATTTTTCCAGAGATTTCACAGAAAAGCACTTCCTGACATTCTTTCCTTACTATTCCTGTAGCTGATAAACGCCGTCAGCAGCCTCGACCGCAACGCTCTGAATGCAATGCATCAACAGCTCATGGACTTACGGGCCTGCAAGGGACACAAGCAATGCAACCCAGAGAAGGGTGAGTAAGAAGCCTCTCAGGCAAACATGATTGATTATAGTGTCTCCGGTCATTTTACACTGAGTCTAATGTTACCCCTTCCTTTCAGGAGGAAAAGAGAAAAACTACTTCAGTGAATACAGGTATTTTTTTCCTTCCTCCTACAGCACAGTTGATTACTTTCACAAACACTGCAGATGGATTTCAGGTTACAATTTGAACGGTGGGAGGTTACGGCCTCCCTAGAGGGCCCTTGGTTATGTTTTATTCTCACTATGAGTCATCTGTCGGGAAAATAAAATTCTGTGATGTTGAGCTGAAATTGAACCTCTTCAAACGGGTTCCTTACCGTTGTGATCAAAGGCTCTTTAGCATGCAGAAGCAGAAGCCAAAGAGGGCCGAAATGCAAGCTTGCTTTTTAGCTTCTGCTCTACCCTTCTTGTAATGAAGCCTAATTGCTTTTCTCTGCTGTGTGTGTGGGTGTGTATGTGTGTGTGTGTGTGTATAATATGTATATACACTTGTTTGTTTGTCTCCATGCACTTGCATTTGCCCCGCGCGTGTGTACGTGCTGTGCATGCCTCAGGCCAGTTCATCGTCGAAAGAGGCCAAAAGTGAAGAAGCCTTCCTCCAAATCGCTGTGAGTTTGTCATAACCCATCTGTTCTCGCGTAGTAAGCCAAGCTCTTCCCCTATCTCCATCCAGATTTGTTTTCCGCTTGGTCAGGTGACCCAGCAGCATGCTCCCCTCTCCCATTCTAATGTTCTTCTCCTATACTTACAGTAATTCTGCATTGCAAAGCTGCACTCCATCTTCTTTTCCATTCCACCACTCAAGTCAAAATCAATACAGCAATGCAGACGTGACGTTGTGTCATTATGTTGTTTTGTTCTGTTGTGTTTAGTCCTGTTCTTGTCATTTCTTACTTTTCCTTGTAGTGTTCGTAGGACAGATCACAGCTAGAGCCATGGTTTCCAGTGAATGCCTCGGTTAGCACATTTAACTCAGCGTTTTCTCCCATTCACAGAGGGCAGATTTGGGAAGGATGGGTTGGTTAACCGCCTGCATGCCACAACCCACGACATCAGCCTCCTCCTGAAGGAAGGAGATTGAGGACCAGAGGACCTTGACCACACTTTGATGGACCACAACCTGAGATACTCCTTTACTCTCATCTGGGTGTTACTCACCCGGGCAGAGGAGATGCTGAGAATGACAGGAAGCTCAAAGACTTTTCAATTCCACGTTCGCACACATTTCATTCTCATTATGTTCCGTTACCCCTCAGCTGTCCAGAACATTAACAGGAAGCTGTGAATCAGGTTGGACAGTTTGATGTCCACAAGCCATTCTGTCCAACCGTACTGCTTGTAAATAATATATATCAGCTTCCTTTCATGTCATATGGGACTATGTTGAAACACCGTGAGTTACAACTCTGCTGCTACTCAACAATGTCACGGCCCTCATGATGTCTCTGTGGCACATGCTGATAGCTTAAACATTTGGAGTAACAACAGGACATGTTTTCTTTCTCTGCACCAATGTGTCTGCACATGTAAGTGGTATGGCGTTTAAACGACAGACGAGACTCTTTCGCCATAATCTTTTGTATTATAGTTGTAATGCTGATGAATGTCCTTTATGAAGCATTATCTTCCTCAAAGCTGTGAGATTGTCTGCCTTGATCCAAACAGACCCAGTGTCAGCCACTCCTTGGACAGGCCTGTAGATCTCACCACTTCTCACAATGATACAACTCAACCGTCCAGAATATTTGAGCACTGGAAGGTGTCCTAAGTGAAAACCATTTGACTGCTTTGTATCGTGAGTTATCGCACTGTAGAAATATCTAACTTTTGTTCAGCTTGCTCTATATGGTGCTACAGGATAACAATACAGAGGTAAAATCTTGCTGTACAGTATGTATTTGAATGTATGTTGTGCAATTAATATAAATGTTTACAATATTTTTTATAATACTGAAGAGGCAGAGCTCCTTGTATGATATGGGTATAAACTTGTAGGGAGAAATGTAGCTTGAAACTGGTATGTCCTTTCCTTATTTACATCGGAAAAGCACTTAAAGGGTTCACTGTGAAGAGATGCGTTTAATGGATAAATAGTTTACTCTGTGCCAGAGGAACAACACAACAGTGTAATAATTATTGATGTGAATTTTAGCTATCTGCCTTTGTTAGCTTCTTTAATTATTATTTTTTCTAGCAAAGTTTCCATAGATCTGAGCGCTGATAGTAATTGTGAATAAAGTGTTTGAAACTGAACGTGAGCCGACTTTAATTGTGAAAGTGCATGGTGGTTTGTGTTCCTGTCCAGCAGGGGTCTCTGTCTGTCCACAGGCTAACACCAGGGTAACATACAGTCTATGGGTAACATGCTACTTACCTTACAGCACAGTGCAAATACAATGGTGCACAGAGGCGTGATAATAAAGTAAAGAGTTAGGCTCCTGCTCTTTGACTGGATGAGTAAAGTGAGAATAAATTGTAAAATGGGAAATGCAAGAAGTACTCGGATAATTTACTTAAAAGTAGTACTACTGCAGTGTAAAAATACTCAGTTATAAGTAAAAGTATTGCTTTTAAAAATGTACTTCAGTAAAAGTACAAACGTTTTTGCATCAAAATGTAATTTCAGTGCCAAATGTAAAATTACTCGTTTTGCAGAATGGTCCATTTAAGCACCATATCTTTTTTTGGAGTGGGTGGGTAGATAGGGTAGGATAGAGGGATGAGATTGAATTAATCCAAAAATGTTGTGCAACCTGAATTGTCTTCTGTACTCTGTTGTAAATTGAAGATGTTGCAATAAGAAATGTATGATAACAAAAATAATGTAAGTCTGCAAAGTAACAAGAAACGGAATCTGTCAAATAAATGTACTGGTGTACAACGCTGCAATTGTAGCAGAGTAGAAATAAAAAGTAGTGTAGAAATACTTAAGAACAGTACTTCAATACATTACACCACTTATGTTATACTATTTAAATAATGAACAAGTATACCACATAGCACATACTGGTGTGTCGCTTAGCAACCGCAGTGTTATGCTAGGCTACTTTTCAAATTGTATCTTTAGCCAACGGCTACAATCTGGTCAGACTATTTGATAAGCACCTTTTACGACTTCATTAAACACAACCATGATAAATAAACTGTCAAATGAAACAGAAACATAATGTAGTTATTTTTTAATTCACAGAAACATAGCTTTAAACGTGTATATATTGCTACAACTACAACAACAAAGTTAGTGTTCCGTGACGCAAAATGTGATAATAGTTGTCCACAGACGTTTAAGCATTTTATGACTGGATTGCTCAGCCAACTGAGCCATTACAATGTTTTTCTTATGGTTTGGCCCCTCTACTCTTTCCAGCCAGCTAGTGGTGGGGATACAGGGACGTGGGGGGGGGGGTGCAGACTGGGTGAGTGACCCCCATCCCAACCTATGACTCACATGCGGGGGCGGAGACTCCATATCGGATTCACCACGAAGGACTGTCCCGTACTCACTCGTCGGACGTCCGTACTGTTCGCACAGAAAACTACCTTCAGCCCGGCACCAGCTGAAATATCATTTTCCTTTAGCTTACGCCTCGTTTACAATGTGAAGAAAAAATGGCCGGAACAAGGTACGTTATCTCTCCTTTCGATTTAAAACTGATATAAACTTAACTGGAGAAAGTTACGAAGCTCGGTTGCCTCGCTACCAGCCCGCCGCCGACAGCTTTCTGAGGGCAGACTATGAACCAGACCACGCCGCTTTTATTGCATTACATGTTTTCAGTATTTTAAAATGTTTTTTGGTAGTTTTATCAATTCAATTACCGCTTAAATGTCTGGAAATTAAGTTACATGATTGGGAAAAGTCAGTAATGTGAAGAGAGTAGGTTGAAATGATTAATTTAACCTCGACATTTAAATAATATTAGCTAGTGGTGTCGCTATTTTATTAACAACAAGTGGTGTAAAGTAACTAAGTAGATTCTACCCAACTACAATTCAGGGGTTAATTCTGTACTTTTACTCAACTACATTTACTTAATCCCTTTAGTAACTTTACAGATTTGGAAAAATTATGTGAAATATATTAAGTTTACAGAATACTTTTGGGTTCACAACCCTCCAGCAAACAATTAAAATAAGCTGCACCTTTACCAGCTTGATAAATACTTTAATGGATCAATCATTATTATCAAACATGTAATATATATTGTTCTTAAATGGTCCAATTTGCATAATGAGTAATTTTAACTTTGGTACTTGTATATTTAGATGCTAATACTTTAGTACTTTTACTTGAGTAGCATTTTGAATGCAGGACTTCTACTTTAACAGAGTATTCCTTGACTGTGGTACTTCAACTTTTACTTAAGTACAAGGTCTGATTACTACCAATCCTGTTTAAAGGCAGTGTAAGTTGATAGCTTGTAGACTATGATTATGATAGAAGTTTAACCCTTAAAGTTGAGTTCTGCCACCACTTAGTACCTGTAGTTGTGGGGGAAATTGAACTGACTTTCTTTATATTTTTTCCCCAAGTCTTTGCTGTGGTTAGTAGGCAATAACCAAACGGAAGTCAAATGTTCCACAGCCCATTTGTTGCTCCAATTTTTACTGGAGGAAGCTAACTAAAGCTCAAATAGCAACTGGTTTGATCTCCACATGTTAAATTTCTTCTGCATCTGCTTTGCCTGCATTAAAACTTTGTTTAGCTTTTATCAACTTCTTTGGACAGATGGTTTGCATTAGTCCCCACAGTCTATTTAAAACTTTTGAGATGTATATGATAAGCTGCTTTTGGATCTTTCCAACAACTTCTTTTTATTACTTATGCTTTTGTATAGTTCCAATTTGATGGCTTTTAATGGCTAAAGCTGAAGTTTAAGAGTCTTTGATATCATATTATTCCTATGTATTTACCTCCTGCTGAAAACTAAACCATGGACATTGTTAGAAAACAATCTGCACAGACAGATGTCATTTATATAGCCTGAAGTGGTTAGTTTGGCGTCATGCCACCCTGTCTTCCTGGGTGCAGCAGTTTCACCTTTCTCTGCCAGCTGGTGCTCATCTGATGACAGCGCGGTGTTGGTTTATGCAAACGTGTTAACTTCTCCATCTGTCCAGCACTACATCTCTATCTGTCCACCAGCACTACAACACAGACAGAAAAAGGCAGGACAAGACAATGGTCCCTTTGGTTTTCGCTCGCTCCTAAAACGCGTCTTCCACTCATTTGGGCCTTTCAACGTGAGGAGTGGACATTAAAATAGGAAGTTGTCTCACTGTTATCCCTGTCAATGGGCATACAGCGGGGAACACACCATGCAGTTCCCTAACAAGATGGATACAAACTGGGTCTTTTGACAAGGACGAGGCAGGATGTCCATCCGACAGAGAATTTGAAAAGTAAAAGAAAACGGAAAAGTTTGTTTGCACGTTGAGAGGAAGTGATTTTGGCGTCTGTACTTTTTATGCGCTTTGACATTTTACCAATGTCATGCCTCATTTTGGAGAAACACTTTTTTTGGACAATTTAAAACTAATTATGTTTCAATTATTTATTTTTGTTAGTACTATACGCCTACTAACATAGCTGCGTTTTATTGCTCTTATTGCTTCACTCACACTTTTCATCTCACCGTTCTCTGCAGTCTGCCACAATGAAACGGTAATGAGGTTAACGTGATTTGCCAAAACACATGTATATGTACCTGTGCAGACGCTTTCATTTTAAAAACCTTTCCTCTGCAGAGATTAAAGGCGGGGTTAGCTTCCTGGCCCACACTAGCTGGAACCTGAAGCTCAGTGTGCTGATCATTACTCAATGGCTTTAAGGAATAATAGCTTGTGGGATGGTCTTACGCTCTAATACGCTATGAGGATGAATGAGTCATGTTTTTCGGAATCGCTGACAATTCTTTATAATCAAGTGAGCTGTCAGTAAACAACCTACATGAGCTTTACACTAGGGCTGCACGATATTTGAAAAAACAGACATTTTAATATCTTTATCCAATCGTTTCTTTAAATTGAATCGGCTGCAATTGGCAAGTTTGCTTTGATTGTTTGATACGATAATAATGAACGATTGTGATTAGTGTGTTGCTGTGTATGCGGAGCCTGTATGACACACACTAGCAACAAAGTGAGTTACCAAGAACCCTTAAATCAGAGGAAAATAGGTTGTACTGTATGGGACATACTTCTGTTGTAAGTAAGAAATGGAAAGGCGATCGTTCCATTTGTATCAGCTGCATACAAATTGAAGCATGGCTTGTTTGTGTGAATTTGCCTTAATTTGCAAGTCCTATTTTACTATTGTGAAAGCACACATCACAATGTCAATGCTGCAAGGATATATAGTGGAACTCTACTCAGCCCTACAGCCCCACAAAGACGCATAAAACACACCAGACGCATAGAAATGTAACTCTGCCTCGAGGACAGTATTTCTTTTGGACCCTGAAAAGCTGCATCACAGTTGTCTCCCTCCCTCCTCCATAAAGCTGTGTTGTTATCAAGAAATATTAATCCGTCCCTTCACCAAGGATCCCTAGCGATGGCCTCTTAAATCATAATCCCCCAACCCCCCCTTCTTGGGCCCGTACATCTCCACCAGGCTGCTCTGCACTTCTAAGCCTGGAGATCTGCCGTCTGCACCTTCACTTCCTCCAGAGCACCATCCGGACGGTTGTTTCCTGTGTGGCTCCTTGGGCCAGCCACTGACCCCCCACTCACCCTGTAACTCGGCCCTTGGATTAGACTCTGGCATCGTTTGTCATGTCAGCAGGGAAGGATTTTCGGGGGGATGGTGGGGTATAACTCGAGATGAAGTTACAAATCTGTGCTGCTGGTGGTTGGCGAGCAGGTCAGAAACTCATAGTAAATGTTATTTTGGACGCACTCAGATGGCAGAGAGTTTATTTTTAAAAGGCAGACATGTCTTAATTTTAAGTATGACCCTGAATGATCTGACAAGATAATGTTTGGACAATGAATGTGTAGGGTTATTAAGCACAATTACAACCTAATAGGTTAATTCATTTCTGTTGTTTGGATAAGTGACCCCATTGTTCCCGCTCCGACAGCTGGTATACTGGACAAGGCTGGCCTGTATGTGTGGTAAACACCCGGATCCCGTCCTCAGCTTTCCCTGCACATGTTCACTCTCGTCCAAAGTTGTATCTGACCTGAAAAATCCCCATGTGTTCTTCTGCGAAGGAAAGGGGAGGATTTAAGGAAGGACAGGGACTTCTGTTTGGTCGGGCTTACCCCTATAAAAAGACATTTATTGACCCCGTCGTTGGAGTAGTGTCTCAGACAGACCGTGACTGTTCAGCCGAGCAGTAAGGGGGCCGGAAGTTCCCAGCATTTCTGCTGAAAGCTGCAGCTTTCGTGGGAGAAGGGAGAATGGCAGGACAAGACAATACTCTCCATACAGAAATCACAGGGCGCTTCTTCTCTGCGGTGAGTTTGGAGGCGGATTACAGGGAGGGCATTTGAAGTAACATTCAAGACTGCCAACGCTCAAATGTTCGGCTGGAACCGGTGTTGAGGTAGGCCCTATTATCTGACATCTCGTAAAGAATCGGTTTGTTGCAGCGGGGGTGAACAATTTGGCATCTACAGGGAACTTAATTCTCTCGGGCCATGTTAAATTGCTAGTTGGAAAGAAGCATGGGAAAAACTGTCCTTGCTGAAGGGTGGCTGAACGACCTTGTGCGATCCAGTCTAATCCAGTGCCAATGGAGAGGGGAAACTGTCTCTAGTTCTAGATTAGGGCAGCTGTTGAAGGAGGTCACCCCGGACCTCGTATACAGTCCTCCCCGCCGCGCCTCTGATTGGCTGCGCTCCCCTGTGTGGAAGCACCACAGAGAGTTCTCGCTGAATGAAGTCTGCCTGTTGATCTGACAATAGTCTGCATTGTTCTGTTCCATCACAGGCTTTAGAATAGGGTGCATTTCAGAGGCTTTGTAATGCACATGACCGTGAGTCAACACAGGACATTCTTGTCAACTAGGTAACCATTTGTTCTATTCCCACTCTTTCATGTCTAACGAGAAAGTGTTGGCGCCTGCAGCAAAAGGGAAATGTTAAGACTTCTCAGTGAGATCAGTGTGTTTGCGTGGATCAGTCAAAGTAGCCCTATGCATTGCTTCTGGCTGAAGACATTACAGTATCGGCTGCATTATGCAGACATCGTAACTTTTTATTTATTCCTATGTTTAAACAAATAAACAAACATCCAACAGTGGCACACGCTGAGGCATAAGCCTAGAAAAAACCGGACCATCTGGTTCTTGTGGTTTTAGGAGTGTGCATCACCGATGACTCAGACACGCTATTCTCATGTGTTGCTGTATCACATGAAAGAGCTAATTGGAGGTATGTTTGCTAATCACTATTGACTGACAATGACATGTCTTTGTTGTAGGAGAGAATAACTCTGTTTGACTTAACATACATTTAGTTTAGTCAATTTATTGAACATGTCAGAAACAAAAAAATATAACAATAATATATATATATATATTCTCTTTTTTTATTTTTTTCACTCAGATTAATAATTATAACAAAGTACCAAAAAAAATAATAATAATAATTTTCAGATAGTCTCTGTTCATGTTCAACATTGGCAGGAAGGTAGTGTGAAAGGGAGCAATCTGATGGGGTGCAACACTTTACTTTTCTATCTGGCATATCATGGGACTGTACTGTCTGCCTAGCCTACTGCTTTTTGAGATCGGTACTACTGCCATAAAAAAATAGTCCCATCTAGTAAGCAGCTTGTTAGCGTCTTATCCGTGCCGTGGAGGTAAACCAGGTGCCCGTGCGCTCAGGAGTCCCTCTGCTCGTCTTTATCCTTGCCAGCCTTGTTCTCTCTGCCAGGCAGTTTGTTCTTAAAGTGATTTAGCGCTCCTCTTTCCCTTGGCAACATGCAGCCCTGGTTCCTGGGTCATTAAGTCCGGCTCCTTCGTGCCTTACGTTTCTTGCTGTGAAAAACAACCCCTGAACTTGTTTGCCAATGTCAGCACACTAGAAGTGAGGAATGGACACTGACAACTGCTGCTGAGGGCTGGGGGGGGGGAAGAGCAAAGTGGAGGAGGGGTGAAGTCGAGAGAAAAGGTTTGAAATCCTATTCATGTCCTTATTAATGCAGTTCACTAAGATGTCTATATTTAAAGTGCAAATGCATATAAATCAATTGAAAGGCTCATGTATCATCCCAGCTTCTTTTCCATGACTTCTCACACCCTTTCGATCATCTGAATCCTCCAGGCGCTGAGCAGAAGATAGATTAACTTTGTCCGAAAGGCAAAGCAACACTAGCATGCATTGAATATAGTGACTCAAAAGACTTTATAGATTCTCTCAAAAGGCAGAATAGTAAACAATCAGGCAGTATGTGGCCGTGTGTCTGTCTTACAAAGCACGCCACTGTTAAAGTCAGAGAACAAGATGAGTACACAGCATCCTAACCCGGGGTATTAACTTTACGAGGGGATAAATGCCAAGTTGCCTCTCAGAAGTCCATTACTCTGTAACAGACTCGGCAGGCTTTATGCAGGTTTGTTTGTTGTCAAATTAAATGCAAGACCCCACACACATTCTCACGGGGACCAATTGCACCATGAGTTCTACGACCTCTGACCCTGGTGACAGGACAGGAATGGGAGGTGTTAAACAAAAGAGCCGAAGAATGTATGAATGACAGGTGCGGGGCTTTTTTTTCTGTCATCTGAAACATGTGCACTCCCCCCCCCCCCCCCCCCCCCCCCGGCGGAGTTTAGGAGTCAGCGCATACATCCTGCACAGAAAAGATCCACCAACACCTCGTCCCGGCTCTGTTTGCAACAGAAACATTTATTCAGCTTCTAGGAAACAAACATGGAGACTAGATGAACCTCCATCAAACCTGATTCAGGTTGTCACTATCAACAAAGAGTGCGGGCGATGGAAAGACAGCCCGAGCTGACCTGTCCTTTGTTGCCCTTAGTTGTATTGGGTTTGGGAATTGCATGCCATGTTGAGACCCTGACCTATGCCAGCCCCCCTATCAATCCTTAGAAAATCAAACGGCAGCAACCAATTATTCTGACTAAAGTATTCAAAGGGATTGTTTGGATTTTCTGAAGTGAGGTTGTACGAGTTACTCATTATAGTCGGTGCCCAGATTGAAGAAACAGACGGGAGAATGGGCAGAGGGCAAAGCAAGGTTCTTCCTCGGCTAGCAGCAGCAGGGATGGCTTTCTTCAATGCTACCAGACCACATTGAACAAACAATGATTTAACATTGCAGAATGCTTGGTGGTTGTGTGACTTTAATGAATCCAAACCAACCATTTTATAACATCTTTTGTGTCAATGGAGGCAGCTGGGCTCAACATGGAAAGACGATTGTCTCGTCTTATTGAAAAGGGCTGTCTCTTGGCAAGGTGCACATATTCTTTATATAGCTTATACTAAAACAAAATCATATTTTTCCGATGGGCCTTTCTTTGAGGCGTCTACTGATGTCCACTGTTAACTCTAGGTAATAAACGGACGATGGACAGGTAGCCTACCTCAAACAAACCCACTTCAAAAATGTTCTTTTAAAAAAGAAAGTGTAAAGTGAACTTCTCTCTTTGTCTTAAGTGCAGTCGTGTCCTGCTGATAAGGTTGCGCATCGTCGAGCTGCTGTCCACTTCATCCAGAAAGCGGGACTGTCGCCACGACACTCAACATGCCGGGTTTACGATTGCTCTCTTAGTCAGTCACAGCTACTGGAACTGCTGCCAAGCGCTCGGTAGTCTCTCTCTGTGTCTCTGCTCTTGTTTTACAATATTTAGATAAGCAGGTTGCCTAGCAGCCATGCTGAATAGACTTTGCACATGGTTTATACATCATTCAACAGACTTCTACTTATGGCAGATCACTCCTTTTATTATATTGGGCTGCAGGCCTCTGCTTGCCCTGAGGAAGCACATTACCACTACTTTCTCATTGTTGCTACATTTGTAATAGTTTTGTACTCGTGCGATTAGGTGAGTCTAAATGTATTCCTCTTCTCTCGGCAAGTACTTATTTCAAGGCCAGTATCTGAGGAGAAAGGAGGTTTTATGTCTGTAAATAGGAAAGAGCAGGTCTGTAAATATACCGGCCAGGGTGGACCTTGGCCGGGTGAACAGAGGGCTAAGGTTTCCTAGATGAATGGCAGACCCTGTGTGAGAACTCGGACCACAAGCAAAGGCTCAGAATAGTGTGTTGTTGGAAATGGTTAGAGGTTACCTTGTTGGTAAATGGGAGTTTAGCTGGCTCGCTGGTTTGTCTATAATCTCACGTTAACAAGTGTCTGGTCAAATGGATGCATTTGGCTCTCAAGGCGTCATATCTGTCCATCAGCAATGCCACAATGTCACTGAGGCATGTAGCTGCATCGATTATCTGATGAAATGCTACACAGAAAATCTCTTACACTCTGTAATGTTTTTTCTTTTTTGGACAACATCAACAACCACATTGGTATTTGAGTTAGTTGGAAATCCATAGTTGGACAATGACACCAGGGAGCTCGTTGGCCTATTTGCAGTGGATGTATTGTCCAGTCCTCTGTTTACCGCTGCTGGGAAAAGTGCCATCTCCTCTTTGGCGTTGGCTTCGAACAATGGGGCAGATTCCACGAGCTGTGTTCTGTTGTTTCCCTCGCTCTGGGAAACCGCTCTGTGCTATTTAACTTTGGGCCTGACTCCAAATTGTAGATGATGGATGATGTACGTCTCTTCCAGGAGACCTTTGGCTCGTTGGGTAACAAGATGGTTAAGAAGTTGTGCTTGACTTTGCGCGTGTCCATGTTTCGGTTTGGGCCTCTTGGTCTAAGTGGCAGGCTCGGTCTGCCTGACAGATTTCTTTTTTACAAGCTGTATTTTTAGTCGCTTTGGAATAAACATAGCATCTCCTTGACCCAAATAAATAAATAAGAGAGAAGAGGGAGAGAGAGGGAGAGAGAGAGGAGAGAGAGAGAATAGAGAGAGGATAGAGAGAGAGGAGAGAGAGAGGATAGAGAGAGAATAGAGAGAGAGGAGAGAGAGAGAGAAGAGAGAGAGAGAATAGAGAGAGGAGAGAGAGAGAATAGAGAGAGAGAAGAGAGAGAGAGAGAACGAACTAAAAGTTACTAGAATTAATAGTGTGTCTAATACAATCTGTAAGATCCTACTATGCTAAGAAATAGTACTGGTGTAGGACCACGCACACCCCCAACACGCACACCCCCACCACGCACACCCCCACCACAGGTCTCTGACATACACGTCTGCTTCAATTAGATTGAGTTTCCCCAGAGGTACATCAGGTGCCGTGTCGTTCAGTCAAAGGGCCGTGTGTGTGTGTAACAAGTTAATTTTAGTTCAATATAAAACATTTCTGTTGCAGTGCAACATCGCTGAGCTGGTGCAGAGTGCATTCCAAACCATTTATGAACATTTGCAGCACGAGGAAGACTGCCCCGTCCTGCACTATGCTTTCATGTCTGCCTCTTGAGTCAGGGAATCAACTCAAGCTGTGTAGGCTGAAGTTATGTGCATGGACTTTAAGATATATCCTAGCAATTCAAAGCAAGTGGAATGCTGTTTTCTGGCTACCTTATTTTTTTAAACTAAGGGGTTATTCTGTTTCTGTTGTTATTTTAACGTGTCCAACCTCGTCCAGTTAGATCCTCGACCCGCACAAGTCCCTTTTGTACTAGACAAACCCATGAAAGTTTGAATATTCCCAAAAGGGATGTACCAGGAATGTCCGCACCTGGCCACGGGTCCTTCTTCCTGCTTATCTGGCCGTGTCAACAGAGCCCAGCAGGCTCGCTCTCAGCTCTGAATGCGGTTTATTTACCTAGAGGGAACAGCCCTTATGCAACCACTACACCCCGTGCTGCTAAGCTCGTCAGCCGTGGCCCCGACAATTGACCCTCAAAGCATGGTTTCCTGTCGGGGTGTTCGGGACATGGTTCAGCATGTTTCATCCTGTGCAGGTTTCACAGAAAGGGACAGACGGTCTCCACTTTCCCTCACCGCATGTTCATGAGGGATCGGTTCAAGTTGAGAGTGATGACACACGCAGGCCTGAATAACAAGGAATGCAGCATGGAGATATCGTTTCTCCGAGTTGTAAGGCCTCTTTGGGAGGGCCGGGGCATTAAGAGGATGCCGCGCCGGTATGTGTGGGGTGGTATTGACTGTTTGTCCTCCGCTATGAATGCCCCATTCTTTGCTAGGCTCGCATGAAGTGTTGTGAATCTAATCAGTCTGTAAGTCGTCTTCTGATAGTAGGCCTCATTGTGGGGCTCAGACTGTAAACACCATTATGCTGCATTGAACCCAACCCCCTCCACTCAAACACATGCATACATTTCTTTCCACTTTTCCCCTCCTTAATTTACCCCTTTCGTCTAACCTTAAACCTTGTTGGGTTCAAAACACAGTCTTCAATTGGAAAGGTCAGGGTTGCTGGCCTGCTGTGAGGGATTGGACCAGATGGCTCCCAGCATACATGGGAAGACAGTATGTGAAACGCTTCCTCCCCATGTTTACCTGGCTGTTACATTGACCCACAGAGGGCCTGTCGGCACATAAAAGACGTGCAGGTTGATATACTTTATACATAGTGAACGGGTAGTTCGTCAAAGCTTTGCCGTTAAAACGGAGAGCAGCTGTTGTTCCCAGTGAGTTGTGGTCAACATCGTAACCCTGGAAGACCTGTGCGGCACCAAGCTCCTCTGTGCCTATCTCAGAGGCCGGGGCCGCACACGGGGTTGAATTGGCAGGCACATGAGGAACGAATGGCGGTCATGTGATGGACACTGTCGGCTCTCTTATCCACGCTAAGCTTCAAGCCCCTTTGGATCATCAGAGGTAGCCCTGACAGCAGACTCACTGTCACAAACATCCGTCAGTCACGGTGAGAAGAAAAGCTTCTCTGTCCTGAGAAAGCTGCGAAGGCTTCCAAACCTGTGGCGGATTGTTGTGACTCGAATTCCTCAACACTGGCATTTTTCTACCACACATTGTAGGCTGGCATGGGGTGGGATACTGGAGAAGACACATGATCTAACTCCAAGTAGTCATTATGAAAAGGGAGCGTTGAGATTAATTGGATATTTTTGAGTCCTTTCTCCCGTGTGCGAGTCTGGGGAAAGGACACTTGCTGGCTGTTTGCAGTGTTCCTGTTCCCACGTGGATTTTCCTGGCACAGTTAAGGCCCGCATTAAGGAACTAGATCAAAGGAGACATAATGGAGCCCACTTAGGAAGTAGCATGACCTGGATATCAAGCACCAGCAAACTGCAGACCTCAATCATTTGTCACACATATGTATTGACCCTGATGTAGGTGGCTCCAGCTAGGGGTGGGTGATATGACGATATATATCGTCGTGACGATATTAAGTCTCCACGATATGCTTTTTCAGAGATATCGTCCTATCGTGATAAAAAAAAATTAAAAAAATAAGTGAATTTTTTTTTTGAAAAAAAAAAATAGCGGGAGGGGAAGAGGCTCTCCGTGCGCGGCGCAGGGGGCTATAGCCGCGTTCACACTGCGGTACTTTTCCCACAAAGGTTCATGCGAACTCTTTAGTCCTGACGAACTGAGTACAGATCGCGTTCACACCAGAACAAGTCCCTGGGGGTGGATTAGGCAAATGAAGCCGCTGACGTCACTTCTTCTTCTTCTGCTTTGGGTTTACTGGCAGGCCGCAACCCACTTCACGGCGTATACTGCCGCCCAAAGTCCCCGGCCGGAAGTCCCCGGAGTTGGGGAAGGCTTCAGTAGAAGCTGCTGGGAGTCCCAGCAGCTTCTACTGAAGCCTTCCGAGTAAATCGCCAGAGCGCCGACACCTCCTCATCTCCACCGCTCCCATGTTTTATTTTGTGCTGCCATAAGTTAGTCTCTCTGCGTTTCTGCGCTGGGCTAATGCTAATAATGCTAATGCGAGGATAATAAAATGGCGGCTTCACAAAACTTTTTGGGAGTTTTACGGGGCGTGGTTTGCAATCCGCCAGCCAATCAGGAATATAGCTCTTTTCTCACAAAAGAGCCGCTCGAAAGTCCCTGCTCTCTAGCAGGGACTTTCGAGCGGGTAAAAAGGTTTGCATGAACTACTTTTAGTACCGGCTCTTTTTGGTGTGAACGCGATCATGAACTAAGTTCGCATGAACCTTTGTGGGAAAAGTACCGCAGTGTGAACGCGGCTTATGACAGCGGACGGAGAGCCTCTTCCCCTCCCGCTCCCCCAGCCTCACCTACTGATTTTAATTTCACCATATATCAAGCCCGATCGATTTCACAATGTCAGCGCACCTCTGCTTTCGTTCAGTCCGAGTTGTTTGACACGCTCCCAAAGTCCCCGCCCCCTTTCTTTGCAGCGAGCAACCATAGGGCAGGCATTTCATAAAGGGGCTCCTGATGAAAAGACTAGCAAACGGTGGAAAGACATAACTGACGCGGTGGCGTTTTATGTTTTTCCCTTCAGTTATGCTAAAGTCTTTTATTACACTTCAAGTCTACTCTAAAGTTTACATTTTAATTATTTGGCACTGACTTTTCCTCATTGATGTTTTACTTAGTTATGTTTTACCATCCTTTTCATGTTTATTGATGTTCACTGCTCACTTGTTCATTCAGGGATTCATTTCTGAAATAAAACCAGCTTGAAATGCTATGTTGGTCTGTTACTCCTTTTTGTTTTAGTTTCTGTTACCTTGTAGGTGCTTGTTCTGTTAAGTAACTTGAAAAGTAACCATAATAACCGACATGAAAAAATATCGTCTATCGTGATACTGCCTGAAAATATCGTGATAACATATTTTTCAATATCGCCCACCCCTAGCTCCAGCACATACCTGCATATGGGATGACATCCTTCCACTGCAATATGCCACACACTTTGTTTCAGATAGTGTCCTATCATTTCTCAGAGATTCAGTTCATGGTCTCGTTGCGTGTAATCGGTTGTCCCCATTGCTCTTGCCTTTTGCTGCAATGTGGGTTGTCTTTTTCTATTTCTCTCCCTGCCTCTAATTCTATTTTTGCACCACCCCTCTGCTGTGTCTTCTTTGTTGTCTGTGAGTATTGTGCTGAGCTGGCTGTTGCCTCTCAGTGATTGTAGCTAAGCGCTGTGGTATTTGTGTTGGTAGCACTCGGAGCGTATGGCTCTCTTTGGGCCCTGCTCAGTGCCTGATGTCTCACTGAGCACGTCCACCTGTCCCCTTACTAAGGAAACACACACACACACACCACTCCTGCTGCTCCATTGCCTACCAAAGAGATGACATCATTGCTAACACACACACACACACACACACAGATGGATGCATGTAGGGGTTACAAGCATTGACACTCTCTCCATATGGCGAGTGTGCCTTTTTGGGCCGCTCAGTCTGTTTAACAGTGTGAGTTGTTTACTGGTCGTTGGGTTGATTAGTACTGAGGCGTGACCGTGGCCTCGAGTGCATCATCTTATCGTGTTGGTGGTAATCAGCATTTTATTCAGATCTCAATTAGGGCTGCACCATTTTGGGGAAAAATGTAATTGCGATTTTTCTGACAAATATTGCGATTCGATTTGCGATATTTGTTTTTAAGCGACCCAACGGAAGTTTATTGTAAAATGCGGCCATATCTCCGGCTAGGAAGGTCGTATCAACGTGCTCCCGCCTCTAGCACCCCGCAGCCCGAGCTACGAGTGAAAGAACTAAACTTACATGAAACTTCCGTTGGGTTACTTTATTCAATTCAATTCAAAACCTTTATTTATCCAGGTAAAATCCCATTGAGATCAATTATCTCTTTTTCAAGGGAGACCTGCAGCAGTAAAGTCAAGCTTCAGTTTCAGATTCACCCTGTGATAGAAACATGTGATGGAGCGTTGCTGACCGGACTCAGACGGTTTGTTTCACCAAAGCATCTAAAGCTCCATTGGAAGCCATTTGGAAAGGGCAGGCACTTTCAAAAGCACTTGGCAGGTGATTGGATCAATCTGTCCATCACCTTCTATCATGGGCCACTTCTGATTGGTTAACACAAGGGGAAGAATTTTTATTTTTATTTTTAAATCGCAGGCTTTTTGCGATTTGATAATCGCATCATTTAAA
The DNA here is from genome assembly GCF_902827115.2 of Pseudochaenichthys georgianus. NCBI lineage: Eukaryota > Metazoa > Chordata > Actinopteri > Perciformes > Channichthyidae > Pseudochaenichthys > Pseudochaenichthys georgianus. Next base: position 7,319,732 of record NC_047507.1, on the reverse strand, counting down.
ATCGTGATTTCAAATCGATTAATCGTGCAGCCCTAATCTCAATACTTTTTATGTTATTTATGACACTTATAGATAGATATTTTAAACTGCTGCTACTAATTCTTTAGCCATGGTTGTGTACTTATTTGTCTTTATTTGTATTACTAATGTGTTTTCTTTTTTATTATTGCTTGCCTTTTTTACCTGCTATGCCACTTATGCAGTAACGATTTCAATTTCCCCGCTGTGGGAATAATAAAGCAACTCTGATTCTGATACTGAATGTTTTTTTCTTTCAGTGCTGATTGGGTGGAGATCCTGGAGCCACGCTCCCGTGAGCGTATGTATGTGAACTTGACCAGCGGGGAGTGCGGCTGGGAAGTCCCGCCAGGTGTTCCTGTCCGGCAGGCAGACGGTAACCAGTGGTGGGAGCTGTTCGACCACCACAGTGGCCGCTTCTACTATTATAACTCCACCGGGCGGCGCACAGTCTGGCATCGACCCCAGGGCGCTGATATAGTGCCGCTCTCCCAGCTCCAGGCCATGAGGCGGTGCAGCGAGGCCAAGCGGGCCGGAGGCAGCGTGGACAAGAACCTCCATGGAACCACGGGGAGCATCAGCAGCGTGGACAGGAACCTCCATGGAACCACGGGGAGCATCAGCAGCGTGGAGAGGAACCTCCATGGAACCATGGGGAGCATCAGCAGCGTGGACAGGAACCTCCATGGAACCACGGGGAGCATCAGCAGCGTGGAGAGGAACCACCATGGAACCACGGGGAGCATCAGCAGCGTAGAGAGGAACCTCCATGGAACCACGGGGAGCATCAGCAGCGTGGAGAGGAACCACCATGGAACCACGGGCAGCATCAGCAGCGTGGAGAGGAACCACCATGGAACCACGGGGAGCATCAGCAGCGTGGAGAGGAACCACCATGGAACCACGGGCAGCATCAGCAGCGTGGAGAGGAACCTCCATGGAACCACGGGCAGCATCAGCAGCGTAGGGAGCCAGGGCCGCTTCACCCCTCTACCGGAGCAGGATGGAGACAGCCCCGTCCCCAGAGCTTCGGACACCAAAGAGGAGGCCGACACCCCCGAGCTGGACCCGGCCGAGGACACGAGACACCAGGGAGACGGAAGCAGCAGCGAACACAGCACAGACGGCAGCAAAGACCCCCAGAGGTAAGTCTGACCCAACGTGCGGGAGCCCCTACAGTAAGTCTGGAACTGTACTTAATCGTTAGTGGATCGAATTACCAGGAGAGAAGTCAGGAAATGTGATAGTCATCGCAGCATGTGGCATAGTGAGCTGTAATGACTTTCAAATGCTCCTGCTATGAGAACTCGCAGGATTATTTTGACTTTTGACCGCTCAGGCTGAACTCAAAGTGCCTTTTTTATTTTCCTTCTCACTTATCTGAACATTCCATATGTCCCCTGTTTCCATACGGCTGCCTGTGGAGCGTGCGAAGCCATTTCAGCAAATCGCTACCAAATGGGGAGAACGGGTCAGTTATATTACAGAGCATGACCCCCCCCCTCACACTAGGGTTAGTGGGGCAGAACGGCCCCAAACAGTAAGTCATTCAGAGGCACCATCATGTGCTCGGAGTCGTGGCCAGGGCTGGAGCTTAAGGACGTCCCGTCGTCCCGGGGCCGGAAAAAATAGTGTCGGGGGGGATAAAAAATAATTTTGGGACGAGAGTTAAAATAAAAATACCCTGCTAACTACAAACTGCGATGGAAATGAAACCGACTGCACGTTTTGTGTAGCACACAGTTATTAAACCTCCTTGTCAACATAAACACACACGCACAACACATTTAGAAAACCGCGAAATACACACACATGTAGCTACAGCTGTGCCCGCAAATTCGTGGGTCTAGCTATGTACTGAGTGTGTGTATTTCGCGGGTTGAGTGATGTACAATGGCATCCCGTGGAGGAATTCTGAAATGTTTTACCGTTACATCACAAAAACGCACAGCAGAACCAGACCCTGGAGCGCCGGCCTCTTTATTTACTTACTCCTCTTCATCCCCTATGGGTGATAAGGCTGAGATGAGAACCCTCCGTCGTATTTAGTCCTTAGCAATATGCTGCGCCTCTCCCCATGTAGGGATGGGTACCGAGCCCCGGGCCGGAATTATTAAACAGTGGTAACATTAAGCTCCGATGTTATCGGACTTTTTATCGGTACTGGAGACATTTAAAATATACGTCATATGTATTATTGCTACATACACATTATATCGCAGTTTTAGTTTCACCGACTCCGTTTCTAATATGCAATAAGACTACAACATGCGTCTATGATGTATTTTCGAGCTTTCCAATCCAGACGAGATCTCTCTCTCCCATCTGTGTGCGAGGGGGCGGGCCGTTTGTAAAGGTCTCCTGACGACAGACTGTCATCCTGGTTAGTGGTCACTCTGGGTTCTGTCTTCAGGACACAGTGTTGGATTGTTTAGTTAATTGGATGGGACTTGATTGGATTCAAAATTAGAGTAATTTTCTCGTTTGTGTGTTTGTTTAAATATAATTATCATCTAATGATTTGTATGATGTTTTATTTATGTTAAAGGTCACTTTGAATGATTTTAACTAATTATAATGTAGAAAAACTAACATTTTAAATTCGGGACGGTCCACATTAATTTCGGGACGGCTTAGATTGTCTTCCGGGACGGTTCCGGGAGGATGGGGAAAAGAAGTTAGTCGAGAGCCCTGATGGTCGTGGACCCGTCCAAACCACCGTCTCGTCCCTCCAAGCAAGACTCCCCACATGCCACTTGTGTTCCCCTGGCAGCGTGCCACCAAGGCCGTCTTAGTGTCCTTCTGTACGCTCACAACCACCCTGCTGTGCTCCAACGCCTATTTCATTTTCCTCAAACAAATATAGGCCCCAGGCGATCAAAGACTGGTTACGCCCCGAATGGGTGGGAGCTTAGATGTGCATGCATGAGAGGCATGTGAGAGAGTGTTGTCTGTGGTTAATAGCGAGCACAACCGCCACATTTCAGCCGCCTGTAAACAAGGCAGAGCCTGCTGGTTCTCATAGACTGTGCTCCGGCTCTTCTTGTACATCACCATGGCTCTCGGGAGGTCTCTCCGCTGACCCTCTGATCCTTTGAAATAACGTAAAAGTGGAGGGGGAACTAATCGTTCGTCCACGGCTGTTGAATGACACAACTGGAGGTAGCATCTTGCATTGCTGATGCCCATGGGGGGTGTTAAAAGTCTCCACTTGTCCCCAATGATTCAACCTCTCTTTTTCTGCCTTCCCTTAAACAATAGCCAGCTGTGTTCCTCAGAGTAAAGCAGAGGAGTATTTATCCGTAGAGGTTGGTCACCCTACTTAGCCATATGGCTCTTCACATGCTCACCAGCCTCCATTTTTAGCAGGTCATTGGATACCATTACAAAATGCACAGAGACGGTGGAATGCGACAGCTCAAAGTGGATGAAAACAAACTTTGAGACATGCTTGTCTTCAGTTGTGGCCCTGCCTGATTAATAATGACAAGAACCAATGGGTAAGGGCAGTTTAAATAAGGGTTGCCGTGGTCACAGTGGTTTCCCAATACAGAGGAGTTTTAGGGCCTATCTTCTTCCTTTGTTATGCTCACATTGCTTCCGTTCATAACTTTTCTTAGTTCCAAAGAGTAAGGGGTTTTTCATGTTTTGGTCTGAACGTCTCGTCTATTTTGGGCATCTCGTCACATGTTCCTTTTTTCTTCCCGTTTCTTTTCTATTCGGAATTGTAGCGGGTTGAATTTGATTGACTTGTGACCGTTTGAAAAACAATGCTGTTCTTTGTGGAGATGGGACAATCCCAGTTCTTCCAACAACCGTTTCCTTTTGTTCCGAGCTATTAATAGATCTGTTCATAACAGATAGAAGAGTTTCCAAAGTGTTCTCACAACACACCCCGTGTGTTATTCTAAGCTCTGGTTGGTTGGTGCGGCTTCCTTTCCCTCTCCCTGTCTTTGTGGAGCTCGTATCTTTGTCTATATTCATGCCTTTAGTAGCACACGTATGTGTTGACTCAAGGGCCAAGTCTGTTACTCATTGGCCCAGCCTTATCACGTTTCCTGGGAATTTCTGGGTACTTGAGCCTGTGGAGCTCATCAGGGAAATACCTTGGTCTCCAGGGCAAAACACGTGGTTACGGGCACAGGAAACCAAAACACACTGATCTCTCTCCACGATTGAAGACCTACAGGTGTTACACATCATCTAGCGCATAACATTTGTATTGAATTTCACCCACCACTCAATGCGTGTGGGTGTATGTCATCAAACGGATAACATCTGTATGGGAGTTTAGACGGTGTGCCCGTCTTCACCCTGTGTGGGCTCCCCTTCAACGAGCTTTTTAGTTACAGGAGATCTGCTGAGTGGATGCTAAAAGTCTGCGGAGGACACATGACAGCATGGTGTGTAAGACGACCCAGAAGCGACCCGAGGTGGTTCACTTTAGGGTCACAGACCTCCTTTGTCTTATGGGCTGACCTGAGGTATAATGGGCCACTAAAAGGAACAAAGGCTGTCACTTAAATCCAGTTGTACCACCGGGGTGAGCCGAGAGCTTTTTCTATATAAGCAGGAAGTCTACTGACTGGAGAAGAACACCAAATCACTTGCATGTTCCCTCTCATTCAGCCGTGTAATGATATAGAGGTGCACCGGCATTTAATCTACGGCAGACACGCTGACATTACACACTTTTCCTGATTGCTGACTAGCTTTAAAATCCTTTAAAAAGATTGAAAAATATTTGGATGCTTCAGCGCCTTAAACCTCTAATCTGTCCGAGTTGTTTTGTTTTTGTTATTGTACCAACATAGAGTAAGCTTCTACATTAAAGAGGGGTTAAATGTGCACCAAGTTTAGTTCAGGGAATGTTGGTTTTAACGTTAGACAGACTTTAGGGAAACTAATGGCAAAGCTATTGTTTTAAATCTCCCCAAATATGAATTGATCTCTTAACCAACTAAAAACAGATTGGTAAACGTATAATTTTAATTTCTGTTTCATTTTCTTTGTCGGGGAATTTTTAGGTGACTTTTGAAAATGTGCATGAAAGCAAAAGTATATCAAAACATGCTTCTGCTTATTCTGCATGCTGGCGATGAGTCATGTAAGAGAAATCACCGTGAGCGGGTTTATTTAGGAAACAAAGGGGCCGTCTTATGGGGCAGATAGGCTATAAAGCTTTTAATGAGCCACACATTGTCTGCATGTTTACCGCGAGAGCACAAGCCTCATGCTTTCATCTCTGTGCCACTCTGAGGACGTAGCCACGAAGCCTTTTACACATACTGGAAAGACATGTTTCATCTCGACACTCCCGGTGTGGTAAGCTCGTTTTCAGCTCGATCCAGATGATGTTTTAAGTCTGCCTATTTTCTTCAGAAAAGTTGCACTTTGAACTTCTGATCCGGTGTTGTGCCCAAGTGCTTTGGTCTGGTTAACAGCGACAATGTCCTTATTTTGTTTTACCTCTCTGTGCCGCTTCTCGCCACATTCCTTTCTGTCTTTTCCATTCAAAGTTTATAGTATTCTCAAGGACTAGATTACAGAGCTAGAGGTTTATGCGTCTCACTGAAGCAGTGTGTCCACAAACCTCTTGTTTTATTTTAGAAATCCTTGAAACGCTGCTTTTACGGTTAACTTCCATATGGCGCTGCGGTACGGTAACATATCTCCAGTGTTTTCATGGAGAACCAATGAAACCACATGTGAACTGACCTGAGGCATCCGGCCATGACGGCAGCAGCTCACGGTAACCGTTTTATTCATCAGGGTGGATTACGGGGTTACCATGAAATATATCAATTACAATTTTATTAAATGTTTTTAAATAAATAGATGGATTGAAATTGAAATTGATAAAGGCGGTCATTTGGTTACAAAAATGTAATGTACATTCGTAGATGGCGACAATTACAGATGTACTGTACCTCAGAAAGACTTCCAGGTCGGTTCTGACGTTAGTGTTTTCTACGTATATACTTACTTGGGCGTATATAACAAAGTGGGGTATATTTGGCGACGCATTTTAGCGGTTCATTTATTTGTATTATTGTTAGCGTCAGGAGGGACCTGCTTTGATAAATTATATATTATTTCACCCCACCGTGACAATCTGATATTAATCACATGTTCAGTGCGATGACCAGTCCTCTATCTTAAACCATCCCACTGCCAGTGTTGGGAAAGTTCACTTTCTACATGAACTAGTTCAGTTCACAGTTCACACATTTTAAAATGAACTAGTTCAGTTCATAGTTCATAATTCAAAATGTTGAACTAAAGTTCATGGTTTCAAAAATGAACTAATTTATAGTTATTTTTTCAATAAGTTGCTGCGAGCTATTATTTGTCTCCTGTACGATGTTAATGGGATTTGCCCATTTGGGTGGTAGTGGATCTGTTTTGGCTCTCTTTTTTATTCGCTACTGGCACATACCGTGAAAGGCTAGTCGTGTGCTTATTCTCAATGTGCCGTTTAAGGTTTGTTGTCGACGTCGTCGATGTACGGACTTGCTTTTTCAAACCGGGCGGACACAGTTTACAGGCAAACGTTTGATTTTTTCCGCCTGAGTCAGTACTGACTTTAACGTAAAACTCTTTTAAATGCTCATACGCCGACGCCGTAGAGTCTCACTCTGAGAGTGCTGCTGCTGCTCTCGGCTTCGTCCATACTAATTCATTCATTCATTCAATGCTCGCCGGTTCCGCGGTTCCACATTGTTTGTTGTGAGGAGTCTGATATATTTAGTATATTTATATTTTAGTGCGACAGCCAGGGGTGACAGGCGCGTACGCGTCACAGGCAGCTTGCTGTTGCCAGATTGGGTGGTTTTCCGCATTATTTTGAAGCCTGTTTACGGTGTGTTTTAACTGGGTTTTCGGCTGAAAGGCATATGAAATCTGGCACACTTTTGAACGCCGTTATAATACAGTGCTGAGAATGAACGCACTTTTGAACGCCGTTATATAGCGCTGAGAATGAACGTGTTCTCAATTACGTTCATCTAGTGGAAATACAGTACGTTCAGTTCACGTTCGCCCAAAATATGAACGCGTTCATGAACGATCGTTCATTGAACGCGTTCAGGAACATCACTGCCCACTGCTGCACTAAAGTGTTTCCCCAGAGACATAACTTGGGTGATTTGGGCAGTAGACATTTTTATCCACTCACCCATACATCCCATAACATTTCCCCACAAGGGAGAAATCATGGGATATTTCCATAATGTCCCCTGCTCCATTTAGTACAACATCAACTGTCTTTATGAGATCCATTTTATTGAGTTATGGGTATAAAAATATCTTGGATTATTTTTTTTATAGTGAATAAATCTGCCTCTGGCTTCTCTGATAGGTATAACATATAGAGGGAATCTATCACGCCATTATTTTTAACAACAATTATGTTGTTTTTCTGCCATTTTCTTTCCCTGATCGTATCTCTAAAGCCTGAAACTAACCGGAGCCGCCTTTGTCTCTGTGAGGCAGTTTAATCATGTCATTCAAAGACAGTGCTTTGATGGGCGCTGACGGAAAGAGGTTCAGTTTCAGATTCCAGAGGCGGGTCTCTCTGGAATCTCTCTGGGTTTGGCCTCATCCTGTCCCCTCTCAGTGATCCTGGTGGCTGTCCTCTGGCCCAGCACTCCTCTACGGAGCCACAGACATGCACGACTGGTAGACATCGTGGCTCAGAGCAGAGAGGTGCGTCAGTTCAGCTGCTACAGGACAGCTGGCCTGGTTCTGTTCGGTGTCTCTTCCGTCAGAGTTATTACTCGCTGCTTGGGGGAATGTGGGGTCTCTGTAATAGCTCTGGCTCTCTAGGGGTGCCTCACAGACACTATGGTGCTCCCAACACTGCCTCAAGCCTCAAACACCATTTTAAACTTCCAAGTGTTTCAAAAGTGAGAGAAAAACAAACGGCTTCGACCGTTGGCAACGTGAATATGACGTCCTCAGCGAATCCTCTTTGTCTTCTCCGTTTCCTTCCTCCTCGCTGATAGCAGTGATCCCATTGGCTTGTGCTCCGAGGTGTTTATGCAGCAGAAGCTTGGCCTGTGCGACCTCATATCCTCTTCCTGTGAAGCCGATGTTAATAATAACCCTGTTTTTCAGACCCAACTATTCCCAGAAGGTATATGTAAGAGCTTTCAAATCCATATCCCTCTCCGCCGAAGTGACTCAGCTGATGGCTTTTCCAACAACCGTTATTCCAGGCAGGAAAGTAAGAAGAGACAGAACATCTGCTGGCGGCAGAGTCCCCATAGTATAATTAGTTGGCTCTTGAGACGAGCTGACCACGGCCTGAGACTGAGGTATCTGGTACTGAGCTTGTGAACGTGAGTCTAATTGAAATTCGCTGACCTTTAAGTTGATTTGCTGCCGAGAGGACGATCAGATCACCCAGTTCGTCTAACTTCATTTGAATTAACATTTCTTTATCTTGTTCTCCCACGCTCGCTCCAGCCTCTGAATGAAGAGGTTTGTGGATGTAGGATAGGCGTGTGTTCACATGTGCGGTGTGTGTCTAATCACATGTGCTCGGAGAAAAAAACCTGTTGAGATGGAGATGATCTCTTTTGCCAACGGCGAGAGATTTAGACGAATGTTAAGATGTTCTCGTGCTCCCGGAGATAATGATCACGTCTCGATAAACCTCCTGTGATGAATTGCAGAATCCCCACCTTGAGCTAACACTCAACCCACGGACACACCCTTTCCAAGTAACTTTCATTATGGTTGGAGTAAAGTCCAGGCGTGTTCAGAGAGAGTTACGTAACAACCCGTCTATTTTCTTCTTCAAGTTCAGCGTCCTTCCCGTCATCTTTCTCACCCCCTCTAAATTGCTGTCGTTGAGGAGAGGGTTAGTGTGCAGCAAGTTCAGTTCAAGGAATGTTCGGCTTAATTGCAGACAGACTTTAGTTCTCCCCAAATATGTCTGACCAACTAAAGACAGAGTTGTAAACGTTTTATTTAAATTTCAGTTTCCATTTTCAGGAACTTAATAAATGGTGCAAGAAGGCAAGGCAGGTTTATTTATGTAGCGTCTTTTCAACTCGAATTGATTTAGAAAAAGGAAAATTAAGAGCATTAAGAACTAGAGAAGGGGAAACACATTAAAACAAGCTAATATAGAAAAACACAGGTATACAATACATGAATAAAAGTGACGGTTCAGTCCGTCACTTTTATTCATGTTTGTTCCAGATATTCGGAGCATAATAACTGAACGCCATGTTGAGTTGTGACTCTGGTGACAGAAAGCAGACTCTCCCAGACGACCTGACAGTTCTGTGTGGTTCATAATCTAGCTGGATATCAAAAATGTATTTTGGCACTAAACCGTTCAATGCTTTATTTTTTCTAAATGGCAACTTTTTTTTTCGAAAGCAAAAGTATAGAAAACAAAATCAACAAGCTTCTCTTTGTGTGCTTGAGTTGCGTAAGAGGCTGTCTGACTCCGGAGGGTAAAGATGGCTCTTTCAGGTTCAGCCTCCTCCCGATCAACTCTCTCCCCTCCTCAATTGCTATCGTTGAGGAGAGGCATCTCCGTGACGATGGCACAACGATGCATTGTGCGAGGGCCCCCCCGTCTGAATGAGCCGCGAGGAATGCCGGCGTTCCCGCTCATTCCCTCGCTGCACTCTCCCACGACTAATCCCCACCCCTTCTCATTTACACATGCTCTTGTCTCTCTACCTCTGTTCTCCAGTCCTTAACCCTCCCCCCTCCCCCACTGACCGTCTCCCCACTCTACGCCTGTTGTATTCTAAGATAAGATAAGATAGACTTTATTGCTCCCAATTTGTGATCCGTCACAGCAGCATGTAAACAAGGCATTCCACAAAATGTGAGTAGGAAATAAACATAAAATAAAACGGATCTTAAATAATATTAAATAAATGATGACGGTGAAAGATATATATCTGAAGACTATCTCTCAAATATACGTCTATGAATGGCCAATTACAGCTAACAAAATATGAAGGTAGACTATTATTGACGTATATAGACTTTTTGCACTACTTTTTCAATTAAATTCAAAACCTTTATTTATCCAGGTGAAATCCCATTGAGATCAATGATCTCTTTTTCAGGGAGACCTGCAGCAGTAGGTTCCACATGAAGATATAACAACATGAACAACAGAACAACAAAAGGACATCATACAGCAAAATGTACAGGGATCACAATTTGCATATTTAACCACATGTACAGGTACCAGGGATGTCCCGATCACCTTTTTTTGCTCTCGATCCGATTCCGATCATTTGATTTTGACAATCTGCCGATACCGATTTTTCCCGATCCGATCTTTATGCAATGCATTAAGAGAAAAAAAAGGTAACAGATAACGGCTGGTCATCCAACGCGATGAATTCAGCTATCTTGGCTGTTATTGTGTTGGCCTTTTCACTTTTCTGGGGCAGTTTCTCTTTCCTTTTGAAAGTCTCTGAAAGTGCCGGTTGTTTCAGTGCCGTTCCCTGAGTGGCCGCTGTGTGCTCGCCGTGTTGTTGTTGGTGTTTGTTTCTCAGGTAGCGTATTAGATTGGTCGTGTTGAACGTAGCTCTGTTCTTTCCACCACACGGAACCTCCTTCTTGCAAACATTGCATCTGGCCGTTACACTGCCTTCGCTTTCAATTTCATAATACTTCCAAACTCCTGACATTTGCTCTGTCCCGACTCCCGAGTCACCAGCTGAACGTAGCCTCTCGTTAGCTTACTGCTACTATTAGACACTGCGCCCACTCTGTTGCCAGATTTCAGAGAAATAAGCAACCAGGTCTGAAAACAAGCCAAAAGGAAGCAACACATACATGATGTGTAATTTTAAACCAAAACTAAGTCCTCAGGATGACTTTAAGACGTGAACATGGTCATTTTTGTTTTGTAACATTAAATTAAATAATACAAATATTTTATAAAAAAAATCCCGATCCCCGATTTTTTTCTCCCGATTCCGATCTTTTGAAAATCACGTGATCGGCTCCGATCCCCGATCACGTGATCGGATCGGGACATCTCTAACAGGTACCAACAGCATCTGATTGTGTAGCATCCAACCGAGCTTTAAAAACATGTGGTGGTACCAGATTGGTAATTTTCCATTCTTTTTGCAGACTTTTATTTAGTATTTCATGATATATGTTGCATTGTTGGAGGAGCTCATATCAGAATAATTTCATTGGCATTTCTACACTAGCTTTGTGCATACGACAATAAAACCTTTGCATCCTGAGTGTGCAAGAAATAAGATATTAAATATCAATATATTGTTCTGTCTTCTCCTCTCCTTTGGGCTGCGGTGTGTAATGATACTTTATTCGGCTGACCTGAGGTTTACTGATATGCAAGTGTCGCTCTAGCTGTGTAATGGGATTACAGCTTTTGGATGGAAATTGAAGACGCTGTAAAGCTTTACTCGTTGGAGTTGGCCCCCGGCTCCCCGAATGCAATCGCAGTGATCATCGCCGCACCGAACTCCCTGCTGATATCCAGCGTAATGTGCCAGTGCAGACGGGGGACGGGACATGTGAGACCTTTGCTGAGCCTGAGAGGGACAATGGTGTTCAGACAACAGAGACAAAGCCTGACAAAACCCCTCTCTCCCAACACTGAGCTGCACTTCCTCACAGGCCAGTGAACGTGCTCAGTGTCAGTCCCTGAAGAATATGGGGTTTGACGTGGCTACTGAAGTGATCCCAGGATATCATTTGGACTCTGTATGGACATGAAGGAGAAGTAGAGAACCAACAATGTCGTGTTATTTCGTACATAATGTTAAAGGGGTGAAAAGATATTGAATTTCGAATGTACGTTGCGAAACATCTTGTAAAGCTGTATGTAAGCTCCCTATAATTAAGCTTTAGCCCATTCTTCCGCCCCGGCGCAGTGTGTGAGCCTTACATTAGGCATTTCCTGTTTGCGTTGCATATGGGTAAGCTCTCTCCACAACCTTCCAGAGGTCCCCCTCAGACAGGAAGTGCTGGTCCCTACTATCTCAGGGTCAGCCCTCATAAAATGCGTCACCCACCCACCGAGAAAAGACAGCCTGATGTTTGTCCTCGACAGCCGAACAACACGGTTGGATTTGCTTGTGGATAATAGAAGGGGAATTTGATTATTGTGGTTTTGTGTGTGAGGTCCTCTGTGTTCCTCGGCCAACCCAATTATACGAGACGCCTTGATGTTCCACGTGTGAGTCGGTGCTGCCGTAGCAAACCGGTGCTAAACGGTCAGCTGCTGAGGTGGGAACGATTTTGTAGCGTTTGTGTCACCTCCAACTGCTAGACGGGGCCCGAGTGAGAAAACATGTTTCAAAGAGCACAAACAGTGGCTTCTCATGTTCGCAGCTGTCACCTATCAACCCCCCCCCCTCGTAACCATTAGACACTCGCACTTCCTTGTAACAACTAAACATTGGTGGTTTGAGGTGAATCCCATCCCCAGTCTGAGCTTCTTGTCTTCACACGTGTCCGTCTGTGTTTGTTAGCTGTTATTTCGGCAGTAAACTTTGGTGTCGGTGAGATGGGGGCCGTTGGAGCGTTCCCAACCAAAGTGTTTGTGGCCGATTGTCTTGGTGTCGGGCCAGCTGGCTGAGATCCAGAGGTGGAAGAAGTACTCAGAGTAGAAGTAAAAGTCCTGCATTCAAAATGTTACTCAAGTGAAAGTATTGGCATCAAAATATACTTAAAGTAACCGAAGTAAAGGTCCTCAGAATAATATATATGTTTTGATTGTAATGATTGATCATTAAAGTGTTCTCAAAGCTGGTGAAGGTTCAGCTAGTTTTAATGACTTTCTTTACGGCAGGGTAGCTTGTGAATCTACTCCAGGTGTTGACTTAAGTCCTATTTAAGTGCTGATTTAATTTCCCATCGTTAAACCAAATCTTTAGAGTTACTAAAGGAATTTCATAAATGTAGTGTAGTAAAAGTACACGATTTACCTCTCCATTATAGTGGGGTAGAAGTACAAAGTGGCACAAAATGTAAAGTACAAGTAATTAAACATTGTTCTTAAGTACGGTACTTGAGTAAATGTACTTAGTTACTTCACACCCCTGCTGAGATCCAGCTGTTAATCTATCTGGATGGTATATCTGTGGAGCCGTTTGAAGATGAGAGCTTGTTTACATTCAAACTGCTGAGGTGGTGTGACTCACTGTATGGACAGGGGAGGGAGGGAGGGAGAGAGAGAGAGAGGGAGGGAGGGAGGGAGAGAGAGGGAGGGAGGGAGAGAGAGAGAGAGAGAATGGCCTGCTGTGGCTAGGACTAAAGGAAGTTTGCCGTTAGCTCGAGGTCCTCAGGGGAATTGTTTCAGCATTGTTCCAGAGAGAAGTGGGGAGGATGGGGGGGGTCAGTCCGCCTCCTTCCTCCTTCCTCCTCCCTCCTCCCTCCTCCTCCCTCTGTGTCCTCTCACTGCACAACTCACTACTAAAAAGTCTGTTGGAAAAGGAAGCCTTTAAGCACTTGCTCTAGCTCGATCAGTGTTTGGATTTAGGACAGGCGGTGATCCGATTGTATCTAATTAATCACCCCAGTGAATGTTAAGAAGAGGGCGGCAGGGGGAGGTAAGTCTTCGTTGCTGCCTCCAAACGTATTTACCTGTGACCCCGTGATTGAGATAAAGAGTGTCCTGAGCTTGTGTATTCTGTGCTGCGTCACATGCGTCTCGCTCAGGCAAGCCACCGACTTCGTCCACGTGCAATAACTCCTCGCTTTAGATGCGCAGGTTAAAGGGGTCAAGTTCTCTGATCAGCCGAGGAATGAAAAGTCCTGATTGCCGGGGAAGATTGCGAGGGAAGCCGGGCAGGGCAGCGGGACCGGGTTGATGGCAGATTGTTTTACGTTTGCCGGGATTAGCAGTGGGCCGTTGGGTTTGAAGTCAGCCCAGCCGCTCAATCAAAAGGAGGAGAATGAAGCTTTGGACCTGAGTGAAGATATTCTCAGCTGTGAACTCCTGCAGTCCCCACTTCCCTCAGATCAGCCTCGCTCCATGTGGACTACCGGTTTACTGCACACATATTGACTCAGTGAGGCAGGTGCCGAGTGAGGCATTCCAACACTTCACAGACACACAGCCACCAGCAGTCCTCTTATATAACAGTATCCTGCGTGCATGAGGGCCCGGCCCACATGGGCGAAGTGTGAATGGATTTCAGTCAGATGTGTGGTGTCCAGTCACTCACACACACACTGGAGGTATTGTCTCATGGGTTTAACGAGGCCATTTTGACTGCCAGGCAAAAAATGGAGTCAAATGTTTGGAGGTCAGCAAAATGTTGGGAGAGGAATTTGTGGATTGCTGCTGATTTTCCCAGCCCTGTCGGCTTGGTGTTTTCTTCATTTGATGGAATATAGCGAATTACTTGATGCCTGGGAATGATTTTATGTGATGCAACGGCTTTTTATGTTTTACTTAACCGTGTTCTTTAAGACTTGATATATATATATATATATAGCTGCTTTGGGCGACGTGAAACCAATTTGTTTTCTTTTGTTCTCTTCCTTTTTAGTGATGCTTCTCAAAGATGGCAGCCCACCCCGGGTTCTAAGGCAGCCATGTTGGTGAAGGTGAACAGTATGAGCCGAAGCCAGCCAATCCCAGCCTCGCAGCAGCTCCTCCAGCACAGTTCACAAAGCAAAACCTTCACCCTGCACCCCTCTGGCAACAAGACCCAAGGAGGACACATAAGCTCCCCCCAGGGATATAGAACCGCCCCTTCTGGCAAAATGTCAGCTGACAGTCGTCAGGCGCATCACCTGAGGAAGGCCAGCAATGGCAACTTCTCTGTGGTGACAGACAGTACTCATCCCAGTCCGCTCCTCCACAGGTCTCAGACCAGCACTCCATGTCCCGCCTCCCCCCAGTATGGTTGCACTACCCCAATCTACGACGAGCCAGTTACAGAATGTCCCATATATGATGAACCCCCCACAGACATGGAGGTAGAGGGGGCCCACCTTTACAACGGGCAACATCTGTCTCGCCTGACACCCACCCACAGCCTGCAGAAACCCAGACTCCTCCAGCACCCGGGTCCACCCCACCCCGGGTCCCGACACAGGAGGAACCCCTCGGCCTCTGACTACAGCCCAGCTGGTCTGGAGTGCATCAAGCACATGATCAACGTGGACCCCAAACAGGGGCTCCTGCCTGGCTCTCCTGTCCCTACACACCGCACCCCTTCCCCTCCCTCCAGGCAGGATCCTGTCTTGACCCCTCCTCAGCCTCATGCCCAGCTCCAGGCCCACTCTTTGCCCCAGACTCGAGGTCAGCTGAGGGACAGGGAGCCAGGGCCCCCGGGCCCCAGTACACTGGATAAGAAGCAAAGCTGGCGGGTGCTGGAGGCCACGGTGCAGCGCGCCATGGAGGCCCGACACAGCCGGCAGAGCAGCCAGGCCTCGCAGGACTTCCCCTCCACCACCCCCCAGCCCACCGGCAACTATCAGGACTCTGGTTACTCCACCGGCCCCTCCCCGAGTTTGAGGCGTAAGAGCCGGAGGAGGATGGGAGCCGGCGGGGGGACGGGGGGCAGGCCGGGGTCTGTGGGCAGCACCGGGGAGCTGTGCGCCCTCAACGAGAAGCTGATGGCCGAGATGAGGGAGGTGGTGAGTCGCTCCAACACCATGAGGGAGGTGAGGGCGGGGCTGGACACGGAGGTCGGGGAGAGGGCCGTCGTACCACGGACTCGCTCCCCCGCCGACTCTCTCAGGTGGTACGGGGGAGTGGGAGGGGGGTCGTCGAGTAGATGCGATTCACGAGAGGAGCTCAGCGGGGCCGCCCGGTCACTGAACAGGGCAGGTAACCATGGCAACCCTGCGCTGACCCCTCTGGAGATACCAGGGAGGCAGAAGAGGACGTATGAGAAGGTGGACACGTTGGAGCTGAGCATCAACAGCCAGGTCAGCCTGTCCTCACCAGAGACCCCGGGACCCCCATCACAGGTAACCCCACGCTCCACTGTGGTTTTCATAGTTCAAAGGATTTATACTCCTCCAACAATGCCACATCAAAATAGATAAGACATAAAACACTGAAACCGAGTGTATGAGGCAAGTGGCGATAACATTTCATGTTTTTTTCCTAGAGTGTAGAGTAGAAAATACCTCAAAGCTTTTCCAATGTTATGAAATGTTTCTGTCTGACTCGGAGCTCAGCTGAGTGTGTGTCACGGTGTGTTCCGTCTCTACCTCAGAAAGTTCATCTTGTTTGGTGGGATTACTGACGTCTCTCAGATTCACTGTCAGATTACAGAATAATTCAGTCAGTGGAAGGAGTCTTTCCTGAACATGTATTCTGTCTGGTCCTCAACGAGCTGCGAGGGAAGGAATAGACAGATTGTGTGACTGTGAAAACATTCGTTTTATTTTGACATGGCAGAGCACTCGAATAAACAGAAACACGTGGAGGAACCACGGCGAGAAGAATATGAAACTTTTATAAAAGTAGCTGTGTGTGTGTGTGTGTGTGTGTGTGTGTGTGTGTGTGTGTGTGTGTGTGTGTGTGTGTGTGTGTGTGTGTGTGTGTGTGTGTGTGTGTGTGTGTGTGTGTGTGTGTGTGTGTGTGTGTGTGTGTGTGTGTGTGTGTGTGTGTGTGTGTGTGTGTGTGTGTGTGTGTGTGTGTGTGTGTGTGTGTGTGTGTGTGTGTGTGTGTGTGTGTGTGTGTGTGTGTGTGTGTGTGCAAAGTGGTATGTGAGTGGATGGTGTTTTGCGAGTATGAAGCGGGATGTGCAATCATTTTATTTTTGGAGGAAGTGTATTCAAACCCAAACTCATTCAGTCAGTATTACATTTAATAAAAAAAAGAGGAAACCGTGGCATAAAAACCGTAAAGACTTATGTGTTTCATTGTGTGAGGAATACCTTTTACACTCCAGTTTTTACGTGTCTAAATGTCCCTGGACATTAAGCAGTCGGCAGGCCGGGCACTGCTGACTATAATGGCCGCGGTCCCAGCATTACCCGTCATCTCTTGCCCTCCTCCATCTGCTGCACACGGCAGGTCCTGTGTGCTCGTATGCCAGATCTGTGCCTGGGCATGTGGGGCCCATGCCAGGCCAGAGAGATTCAGGACATGGCTTCCCTCAGTCAGGAAGCAGGCCGCTGAGGCCCATATGGCCCGGGCTCCGCAGGGAGACGAGGCGTAGGAGGAGGAAGTAGGCTGGTACCCCGGCGTATTGGTACCACTGTAGCTTAAGCCCGTTAGACAACAGCCAAGGAGCAGGGAGCGGGCCCCTCAGTCTGTCCTGGAATGTTTTTCAGACCTGCTGTTATATCGCTCGCAGATTACGGCTTGCTGTGTACGAGCAGCTCCATATTTCCATATCTGAACATTGTGTTCTTGCTGAAAGACCTTCTGAACTTGCTTGTTCAAAAGGATGCACTTAAGACGTCCATTTCCAAATAAAAATTAATGAATATTGCATGACTTCAAAGTTAAAGCATTTTCTGCACACTATGACGGAATGAGCCTGTTGTGCTGGCGCGTCTGTACGTGATGTGTAACGGTGTAATGTAGGGAGAGTAAGAGCTGCACATTCCCAGTCCCTAGTTAAACATGTGCTTTGTTGCATTTCATCTCCTACAGTTCACCTCTGTAACCCGTTTAAAAAGCATACATCAACTCCGTGCAGCCGTCACAAAGTCTCTGCCAAAGCCAAAGCTCGCATCTGCTCCATTTGATTGAGAAACCAAAATGTGAAGTCCAGCATGTCTGCGCACGTGAGCTCCATGTTTCATCAGGGTCTCGTTGAAAAGACTTGTTGATGCGTTTTATGTTCCATTAGTATATTCTGTGCTTTGATTCTGGCTCTGCTCGGGTGTTGTTCCAGGATGCTTGCAGAGCATATCAAGTAGGGGTGGGCGATATTGAAAAATATGTTATCACGATATTTTTTTATTTTTTTATC
Organism: Pseudochaenichthys georgianus; assembly: GCF_902827115.2. Taxonomy (NCBI): domain Eukaryota; kingdom Metazoa; phylum Chordata; class Actinopteri; order Perciformes; family Channichthyidae; genus Pseudochaenichthys; species Pseudochaenichthys georgianus. The sequence goes on along the minus strand of NC_047507.1, from coordinate 7,301,796 downwards.
ACGATAGGACGATATCTCTGAAAAAGCATATCGTGGAGACCTAATATCGTCACGACGATATATATCGTCATATCGCCCACCCCTAATATCAAGGCTCCTGGCTTCCATATTAAGGGAGCTGGAGGTCCTCCCCTCAGTCGTCAACTCCACCGCCGGGATCACAGAGCTTTGGTTTTGATCCTGCTTTGGGACCATGGACTGTTACTGTCTGGTCGCCTGCTCCTGAGGGGACGGGGGTTCATAGGGACGTCTTGTCCGGCGGGTAGCGTCTATCGTCTTCCCAAGACACTTCAGATGTAACCATGCCCACTTCTGCATCCACGCAGCTCTGAGCGAGTGCGTCACTCTGCTAGCAACGTTGAAGTGTTATCACGTCTACTCCAGCTTGGAACAAAAGTGATATGGGCTGTTTATCAGACTTAGCTAAGTACTACCCACGGTTCCTCTCCCTCACTTCCTTCCACTTGGAGACAACTTCACGGGGGGGGAGGATCTCAAGAGTCCCATCTTTGGTAGTGCAAGCCATGCTGAGTACCCAAACAGAATATGCGTTCTCCTCTGACAGTGTTGGAAAGTACATCAACTCAAATACTGAACGTATGTACAAAACGTGACAAACCAAAAAACAAGCTCTTAGGCCACGTATTGGTTTCTAGTTTATTCCTCTTAAATCCATGTTTCCCTCGCCCACGGTAGGCGCTCGCCTCCTTTGTAAACCTCCCTCTCCTTCTCCACCTCATGTTCCCTTCTCGCCCCCCCTGTAGACGAGCACCTTAGAGCTGCAGGCCCAGTTGGAGAGCAGGAAGAAAGGCATGGCGGACGGACGCACCGCTTCCCTGGGCCCTCACCGCCCCGCCAGCCACGACAACAGAGAGGGAAGTGACGGGGCCGGAGGAATATCACGAGGGTCCTCCTACCAGCTGTCCTACGCCACCCTGCGGAAGCCCCCCCCTCCAGACATGGGCATGGAGGACTGGGCTAGTAAGCACCTCAACATGCACACACAGGGCCTGTTCAGGCGCCGCGTCTCCATCGCTAACATGCTATCGTGGAACCGCGGATCCATCAAGAAGCCCATGTTGGTCACGAGCAACCGCGCCGTAAGAAAGGAGGCCTGCGAGCTGTTCAAACTGCTGCAGGCCTACATGGGGGACCGGCCTTCACGCCTGGACCGCCGACACTGCGCCCTCCTCATCATCACCAAGTGCTGGGACATGCCCGGGCTGCGGGACGAGCTCTACGTGCAGCTGGTGAGGCAGACCACAGGAAACGCCACCCCCAGGAGCCTGGCGGCGGGCTGGGAGCTGATGGCCGTCAGCTTGGCGTTCTTCGCCCCCTCGCCCAAGTTCCGCTGCTACCTGGAGGGTTACATCCAGAGACACACAGACCCGTCCAGCGACAAGAAATGTGAGTCTCAGACTGAGGAAGACGGTGGGTCACCTTTCTGTTCTTTTCTGCACCCCCCTTTGAAAGTTATCGTTTTTAAAATCCCCTCTGTGTTCTCCTCCCGTTCTCTTGTTCTCCTTTGGTGTAATGTCTTCAGCATGATCACGGTAGACAGTACAGCACCGTTACTGATGAGCCCACTAATCGAATCTGTCGGTCTTGTGTAAAATCGAATTGTCCGTCAGAGATGTGACCGTTGCTGTTCTTCTGTTTCTCAGTGACTCAGTTCATATTGGACCAGCAGGAGCTGAATGTGAAGAAACATTCAAAGTCCAGGAAGAAGCGGAAACAGAACTCGGATGACGAAGAAGGTAATTCAATTAGTTCAAATGTCACATTACGAACATTGGCTTCTCGGTATTCCCTATTTACACACGTGTGTCTGTTCGACAGAGCACAAAGTAGGCAGGGGAGCGACTCCCAAACATGTTTTTCTAATCTTTTCAAAAGCTGTGCCGAGTCTGAGCCATTACACATCTAATGTATCGCTCCCCGTAGACACCGCTCGGAGTGGGATGGAAAATGCAGCACTGAGCAGTTTGTCAGATCTCGCAGATACAATGAATGGGTTTCACAGAACGTTGAGATGAAAAAACAAAATGTAGGATGAGAATGTTCTCCATGCACACAATGGACCACACTGTGAGTCATATCATGGGTCCCTCTTGCCACCCGCATGTCAGACAGCCTTCAAAGGGGATGCCGACTCATCGACACTCATGAAAGCACCCCTTACTAGTGATGATGTCACCGGAGAGGAAGCCAATCATCTCGCAGCAGCCACACACACATTGTACTTCAGTGACTCAGACCCGAACTTACTAAGAGGTCGGAGGGAAAGCCTATGGAACACGTCTGACTCAAGGACTTTAAGACGGAGGAATCTTGATGAAAGCCAGAGAGAAAAACAAGTCCCACATGTCCCAAAACAACATGCTGCTGTTTGCCTGATGGATGGAGGAGCTGGGTCATCGTGTGGGACCAGAGTTATGAGCAGCTGTGAGCAGCATGTGGGAACCAAGGTTACACATGTACTTTGGTTTTAGAGAAAGTTTTAATCTATTTCATTTCAGTTTATTTTTGCTAGGGCCAGGTATAAAGAAATAGAAGATGGTACATGGTTCAAGAACAGCAATAATGTACAAATGCTTTGAATTGGGAACCACCTCAAGTCCTCTTTTAATACCACACTCGATCACAGTTGGTTTCCATTAGATCCAAGCTGAATAGTTTGGTTAAAAGGCATTTTATCCACTTAGATATTTTAATATTGTTCTTTTTTTTTTTCAATACTATACACAGCATGTTAAAAACAGCATGTGGCGCAATTGTGTCTGTCGATTTTGTTTTTAAAATCTCACGATAGTTGCCGTCTCCTTTTTTTTTTGTTAAAACTGAAATGATATAACAGTTTATATGAAAAGGGCCCTATTTCTTCGGACACAGGGGGGGGCTCTTTCCTGTGGTGTGGTGTATTGTTTTTCTGCATGTCAATGGTCTGCATATGCTCAAATTCTCCCACAACGTTGTCCAATGCGTATTTCTGCTGTATCTTTAGATACTTTACACCAGTTGGCATGCTGGGAACTGGAGGCTTCTTTTCAGGCTGAACCGGGTCTGGGCTTTAAAAACAGACCTCTTTGGGCTCGGCGCCCGGGAGACGGTGCTTTTAGCCATCACTTGGATTAGTGTAGTCTCGTCTCATAACAAAACCCCAGCTGAGGTCTCCTCCACATCCTCTCAGAGCGCCGCTGTGTTTTTGTTGTCAAGTTCAGCTTCCTCGCAGAGACAGGTGTCATGTCGTTCTCAGCCAGGTGCAGTTCACTCCTAATGAGCCTGTCTTTCTCCTGGGCTTTGGTTGCCAGGTTGTTGTTGTTGTTGTTGTTGTTGTTGTTGTTGTTTTCCTCCCATCAAACCTGATGTAAATATAGACCGTGAGTAGTGTGTCAACCCTTTCCTCACTGCAGCAAAGGGGTTCTGCTTGCTTTTCTGCCAGCAAATGTAATGTATGTTTGGAGCCTTGGGAAAAGTAGCCGCGTCTTTGCCAAGATCAAGAGCGAGCTGTGATGCGATCGCTCTAATTAGACATGATTATAGTCGAACTCGGTCAGATTAGCAGCAGCAGCGGTGGTGGTGAGTGGGAGTCACCTGTTTGTCATAAATCTGGGGCTTTGGCTGTCGGCAACATGATGGAAAGTGTTGTTGCTTTTTTTAAATCCCGCGGGTTCTTCCATCTGGCCTCGGTTCAGGTAGGGGGATCATGGGAATGTGGAAAGACCCCACGAGAGCTCAGTGTTTAGTGTAAACCCAAGTTACTATGAAACGTGGGGATGGTTTTGTTCATGGCTGCATATACGATGAGGCATGTACAGAATGTCTAACCTTTCAGTGACACATCAGGTGTTTCTGTAGCTCGAGTCTCATGCCTCCTGAGCCAACAAGCTAGTTCCTCTCATGTAGTTCACATCGGAAGCAGATCTGGGCCCGACAGCAGCTACTTGCTGAGCAGACCTCTGTTTCTAATTCACTTTGAAACCCTTCATGTCAGTGTGTGCTGGTGAATCACCTGCACGCTGGCTGTGCCGGCCGGATCCTGCCTCTAAGGCTTTTGTTCAACAGCAGTAAATCTTCCCTCAGCCTGACGGCGCAGCCGGGCCGGCTCTAATCCCCATATGCCAGAATCACACCGTCAACATGTCTCTCACATTACCGCTGCCTGCCTCTGATACGCTGTTTGACATCTGTGGGAAAACACTGCGCGTCCTGTTTGTGGGAAAGAATTCAGATCATTTATTATTGTGTGTGTTCAGTAATGCCCGTTGCTTAAGGGTTTTACACAGGCTCTTTACGAACAAAACAAGGGTGTGCTCGGGCTGTTCTGGACTTTGGTACGCTGCGTCTGAGTCCTGTGGTTTTCTGTCGACTTCACAGGTCTGCCGATCAGCACGTATGCCAAGTTCTGCTATCGGAAACTTCAGAAGGTGGCGATCACAGGGGGCAAAAAGGTAAGAAATATGGCACTTTCACAAAACAAAAATAGGATGTATCATTGAAAAATGTATACTTATTTGTTGTAGTTTTGTTTCAGTTGAACACAAACACTCAGACGACTTGAGCAGACATGTCCCCAGGGGAAATCCAACACAAATCATGTGGTTGAAAATTCCTAGTCGACTCTAATCCTATTTGTTGACTTATTAACAGATTGTAAAAGATTCTCTACAAAGACTCGTGCGAAAGCACCACTTTTAAATCTAGTGTACAAAAGGACTAATTGATTAAAAAGAATCTTAATACACTGGCAGCAAAACCACCACATATTTGCCTAAGAGGGGTTGCTGCAAAGAAAACACCACCAATCACTGAGAAGGGATCACATCGAGCCTTCAGCGGGATATAAAAGGACTGTTGTCTCATGACGGTTATCATATACTCACCAATACATTTGGAAACAATTATAGATGTGGACATTAAGGGAGGAAAAGATAATGCGTGAAATAAAATGTCACAGTATTCCTTTCTTTCGAGGTAATATCCATTTTGAAATGTCATAACCATTTAGATATTAAAGAGGATTCATCACAAAAATATACATTTTGAAATAGTTATAGGGTCAACTACATATTATCAGGTAAAAGCCCCATACCAAGTATATCCTTCCTTTCTATTTAATAACCATATCCATATGGAACAACCACATGGACCAAAACAGGGCGCTTCAGTTTTCGAAGTTATATTCTTGCCTCTGACTCATCCTGGCTGCCGTCACACACACAGACATAATTACAGGTGCACTGACACACACACACACACTCACAGGAACAGACGTAAACACAGACACAGTCATGTTGGTGCAGCTGCAGACATGATTAGTATCATAGAGAGGTATCACAGGTAGTAAGTCTTCTCCTCCCCTCTCTCCTCAGGGTCTGCGTAAGCCCACCTTGGAGGAGATCGACCACAGCAGGCGGGCCATCGTCACCCCCTCGCTGTTCGGCAGCTCTCTGGAGGAGGTGATGGAGCGGCAGAGAGAGCTGTTCCCCGACAGGAAGCTGCCCTGGGTGCAGGTGCAGCTCTCCCAGTACGTCCTGGCCCTGGGGGGGGCTCAGACGGAGGGCATCTTCAGGTGAGATGCAGACCAAGACTGTGTCACAGTGATGACGTATTTAAAGGTAGCATCTCAAACGTTTCGTCAACTAAAGCAAGAGGCCTTTTCCATTGGATTTTGAAACATTGCAGAAAATAAGATCCGTTGCAAACACAAGTTTTTAATACTTACACATTTTTTTCAGTAGGATCATCTCCACATATTAACGAGGAACATTTAATGATTTTTAAAGCGTATGAATACATTTGCTTTAATGTTTATTTTATTTGTATTTTATTACAATTTAATTCTTGTACACTGACTGTCAAAATGCTGCTGTGACAAAACAAATTCCCAACTTGTGATAAATAAAGTGTCTGTCTGTCTGTCTATCTATCTATATATCTCTCTATCTCTCTATCTATCTATCTGTCTGTCTACCTATCTATCTATCTTTCTATCTATCTATCTATCTATCTGTCTGTCTGTCTGTCTACCTATCTATCTATCTTTCTATCTATCTATCTATCTATCTGTCTATCTATCTATCTACCTATCTATCTACCTATCTGTCTGTCTGTCTGTCTACCTATCTATCTATCTTTCTATCTATCTATCTATCTATCTGTCTGTCTGTCTGTCTATCTATCTATCTATCCATCTATCTGTCTGTCTACCTATCTACCTATCTATCTATCTATCTGTCTGTCTGTCTATCTATCTATCTATCTACCTATCTATCTACCTACCTGTCTATCTGTCTGTCTGTCTACCTATCTATCTATCTATCTGTCTGTCTGTCTGTCTATCTATCTATCTATCTACCTATCTATCTACCTACCTGTCTACCTATCTATCTATCTATCTATCTGTCTGTCTGTCTGTCTATCTATCTATCTATCTACCTATCTATCTACCTACCTGTCTATCTATCTATCTATCTGTCTGTCTGTCTATCTACCTATCTATCTATCTATCTGTCTGTCTGTCTATCTATCTATCTATCTACCTATCTATCTACCTACCTGTCTACCTATCTATCTATCTATCTACCTATCTATCTACCTACCTGTCTACCTATCTATCTATCTATCTACCTATCTATCTACCTACCTGTCTATCTGTCTGTCTGTCTACCTATCTATCTATCTATCTATCTGTCTGTCTGTCTATCTATCTATCTATCTATCTACCTATCTATCTACCTACCTGTCTACCTATCTATCTATCTATCTGTCTGTCTGTCTATCTATCTATCTATCTACCTATCTATCTACCTACCTGTCTATCTATCTATCTATCTATCTATCTGTCTGTCTGTCTACCTATCTATCTATCTATCTGTCTGTCTGTCTATCTATCTATCTATCTACCTATCTATCTACCTACCTGTCTACCTATCTATCTATCTATCTACCTATCTATCTACCTACCTGTCTATCTACCTATCTATCTATCTTTCTATCTATCTGTCTGTCTATCTATCTATCTATCTACCTATCTATCTACCTACCTGTCTATCTATCTATCTATCTATCTTTCTATCTATCTGTCTGTCTATCTATCTATCTGTCTGTCTACCTATCTATCTATCTATCTATCTATCTGTCTATCTATCTATCTATCTATCTGTCCATCTATCTATCTATCTGTCTGTCTATCTGTCTATCTGTCTGTCTATCTGTCTATCTATCTATCTATCTATCTATCTATCTATCTGTCTGTCTGTCTATCTATCTATCTATCTATCTATCTAATCAGCAGAAGTAAAAAGCTACGGTAGGCCATCAAGGAACTACATACATAGCATCATTGCGTCAAAACCACTAAGCTAAAGTCAAACTCGTGTTTGGCGTGATGATGTTTAGTCGTCTCGTCTCGTTTAGCAATTTAGTTAGCAACCTCCATTTTGAATACATGTGCAAGCTTCAGACCAGTGGGGTGTTTACTGAAACCGTGTTTTCCTTCAGGCTCAAAGAACCGTTGACCTCGAGATTAGAGAACAAGAAGTGGCTTGAATGAGCTCATTCCTGCACCACTCTATTCCATGCCTCACCTTGAGCTCGGTACTTATGTACTGTATGTGCTTTCTAGTATGTATATAGTGTATAAACAGAATGTGTGTGGTCTCGTGTATCGCCCTGTGTACAGTATAACAGACGGCAGGAGAAACACACTCCTGCTTTGGTCCGGAGACCAGCGCTGTTTAATTTGATGCTTCATAATATGTGTTTACATTAAGCTTGCAAGCACGTGGGAACCACAACCCTGTTTGTGTAGCATCTTCTGCAGCCAACGTGATCCTGTAACATCTTGCCTTCTCTACACGGGCACTGACCTCAGCTCTGTGTTGTGTTATTCTGTGTTTTTTGGTTTTGTTCCAAAGAAGTCCTGCAAACAAAGGACAGAGTCTTTCCAGCCCCATTTGAATCCAATTGTCTGTGCACGAGCTTTGCCACCGGGCATAGAGCGTCTGCAGTGATAGAAGTAGGGCTCCCTCTTGTGGCCACTGAGTGTAACATGGGGTTTTATTTTCAGGGTGCCTGGGGACATTGACGAAGTGAACGCGTTGAAGCTCCAGGTGGACCAGTGGAGGATCCCGGAGAACCTCTCTGACCCCAACGTTCCTGGTGAGGGAGGAAGCATTTAGTTTGTTTGTGTTGGGTGTTTATACGAATACTAAGAGTGTGTGTGTCTCGTCCAGCCTCTCTGATGAAGCTGTGGTATCGGGAGCTGGAGGAGCCTCTCATCCCGATGAACTTCTACAAGCAGTGCGTGAATAACTGTGACGACCCCGTGGCGGCCATCGCTGTGGTTCAGTCTCTGCCCGAGCTCAGCAGGCTGGTGCTCTGCTACTTCATCCACTTCCTGCAGGTGATGATGACACACATTTATAAATAACCCCAACCAGGCTCCATATTCCACTGCCCCCATTCTGACGATATCGGTACAAGTTTTATGAATTAATGAGATTATCATCTAATAATTATGGAAAAGGTTTTCAGGGTAGAAAAAAAGATATGATGTATTGTGATTTTTTTTTTTTAAACATTTGTCAGAATACAGGGATTATTATCGCATTAGATTAGAGAAAAATGTCTCTTTGTTTAGTTTCAAACTTGTTAATTTCTTTGTATTTACATAATACATTCTCAGTGCTTGTTTTGAACTTTATTTATTGTACGTTAAAACATCTCTTACCCTCCCCTACAAACAAGGGCAATTATTCAAAAAGAAAAACCCAATTCAAACTGAACTTTATTTAGAAATGAATATATTTGAGCTTGTGGATAACCAATTGGGACTCGCACCTTGCGTTCTCCTGATTCTCTCCAGATTTTCGCTCAGCCCTCAAACGTGGCGATAACTAAAATGGATGTGAACAACCTGGCCATGGTGATGGCGCCCAACTGCCTGCGCTGCCAGTCGGACGACCCGCGGATCATCTTCGAGAACACGCGCAAGGAGATGTCCTTCCTGAGGATGCTCATCGTGCATCTGGAGACCAGCTTCGTCGAAGGAGTGGTGTGAAGCCTCAGGTGCTGAATCAGCATCTCCAGTTACACAATCAATCATGCATAAACACTGTTTTCGGCTCAGACCACACTGGAAACCCTCGGGGGGGGGGGGGGATACTACACCTCTGTTACACAAAAACAAAGTCAAAACAACTCAACGTTTTGGACCCTGGTTCCCACTCGAGAGACTACACGCATCACCTTTGGGCTCGCTGTTTAATTTTCATACTAAAATCTTTCAAGTGGCTCAAAGTGGCTGCATGTGAAAACAGCTCTAACTTCTTATGGGTAGTAAAACTGTGGAGACTCTTACTTTATTCACTTGCAAAGCGAATCTAAAGAAATTGTGAACTCATTCAAGTGTGTGTGTGTGTGTGTGTGTGTGTGTGTGTGTGTGTGATTGTCAGAGTGAACGAAAGACACAGCCTTCTTTCATGTACAGAAAATGTTTAAATATAACAAAAAGTAAAAGAACTCTGGCAATGGTGTCTGATTAATAAGCTTTGTTTTGAGTAGTTGTATTGAAAGCTCCTCGTTTAACACGAATAAGAAACTATACAGAGACTTTCTTTCGAATCTCTTTCTAATAGTTGGTGGAGATTTCTAAGGACAATAAATGTGCATTGATTTTACAACTCTAAAGTGAAGCCAGACACCAGCGTTGGGATTACAGTTGATCATAGCGATGTGTGAGAGGTTGGTAAATCTCTCACTTGGAAGCGTGTTCTCTTTTGTTTGTGCTCTGTTCGTGTTTTGGCTCAGGTCTTATGATAAAAACGGGTGTTGACCTCACAGACTGAACATTTAACCGATCACAAACCCTGTCTCGTTCTATGAGAATGTAGATTGAGCTTTCCGTGTCCCCTCTCAGGCTTTGCGATGTAAATAAATAATGCGTGTAAATAGTATTAACTCTGCCTAAGTGTAATCTAATGATCCAGGTTAAGGGTGATGTAAAATATTGCCGTTAAAAACGCTATAAAAAGTGTTTTTTTTTGTAATTAACTGTTCATTTCTCTGCTGTAACCGCCTGCCTTTTGAACATAGGACTGACTCAAACCACTTTCCATGTGTGTGCGTGTGTATATGTGTGTTTGCATATGTTATAATATGGAATGGCTGTCCATAAATAAAGGTTTGTTAAAATGGTACATTGTGTGTGTTGGCGTGTTCGACTTTATTTTGATAGGGGTTTGGAGAGAGGAGACAGGAAATGAGGGGAGAGGAAACGAAGACCCCGGGCAGGAAGCTGCGACCTCACCATCCTTCTCTTAAAATGAGTCCAAGAGAACATTTGCCTTTTGTAAATAAAAAAATTATTGTTTTTTATATGTTTCAGGTGAGATGTAATGATATGTTAACAGTGTGTGGGTATTCACACCTGAAATGTGATCTTAACAAAGGTCTAAACTAATAGATTATTATATCATTTAGGGATTTAAATAAATGAAATAAGCCATAAAGGAGTGAAATCGCTTTACATTCACAAAATAACATGAGGTGATTGACTACATTTCTCCGAAGCTGTGTGTGTGTGTGTGTGTGTGTGTGTGTGTGTGTGTGTGTGTGTGTGTGTGTGTGTGTGTGTGTGTGTGTGTGTGTGTGTGTGTGTGTGTGTGTGTGTGTGTGTGTGTGTGTGTGTGTGTGTGTGTGTGTGTGTGTGTGTGTGTGTGTGTGTGTGTGTGTGTGTGTGTGTGTGTGTGTGTGTGTGTGTGTGTGCGTGTGGTGTGCGCGCGCGCGCGCACAACACACTCTCACTGATATGTGCTGGGTCCAGGCTCAAGGGCGTATGGCACTCAACTCTTTCCAGGACATGCCGGGGCCCTGCCTGCCAGTAGCTTTGCCGATATCTGTGCTGATAGGTAATAGATTAAGAGCGGTGAATCGTCTTAGATACAGGAAGCGCTCAAACGTTTGTGTGAGTTTATCTAAGTTAGCAGTGATTCCATGTCAGCCACAGCTTGTTCCAAAGACATGACTGATAGTGTGTTTAACGAACTTAAACTAGCTTTATTAAATGTCAGGTCTTTGGCAGGAAAAACATTTTTAATCAATGATTTTATCACTGAGCACAATCTCGATGTTATGTTCTTAACAGAAACTTGGATTGAACAAAATAACAGTGCAGCTGTTCTTATCGAATCAACCCCTCCCAACTTTAGTTTCATGAGTCAGGAAAGAATGCATAAGAGAGGAGGTGGAGTTGATATTCTGTTCAATGATTCCCTTCAATGCAGGAAGACATCGTATGGGAACTTTGATTCTTTTGAATATGTGGCCCTTCAGCTGAAATGCTCCTCTCGAGCTCTGTTCCTAAATATCTATAGACCACCCAAATACTGTGCAAGCTTTTTTGATGACCTTACTGAACTGCTGTCTATAGTGTGTATTGACTTTGACCGTCTAGTCATTGTTGGTGATTTTAACATCCATGTTGACAACCCCCAGGACAGAGGGGCTAAAGAACTGTTTTGTGTTCTTGATAGCTATGGACTGACTCAGCATGTGACGGAGCCCACGCACAATAAGGGGCACACTCTGGACTTTAATTATCTCAAAGGGTCTGAATATCTCTAAGGTTGTGGTGACTGATGTTGCACTCTCTGATTATTCCTGTGTTTTCTTTGAGAGCTCTATTTCTGTTCACACAATTTTTTTCAAAAAGAGGTAACCACAAAGCGATATTTAACTGAAAATACTAGGGAAATGTTTACTCAGAATGTTTCTTCCACACTTGCCCCTGCTAACATCTCAGTAAATGAGCTAATAGATCATTTTAATTCAAAAATTAAAAATGTTATAGATGCCATTGCTCCAACTAAGCTAAAGGAAGTGACTGGGAAGAAAATATCTCCGTGGAGAAAGGCCATGACCGTGAAAACAGAAAAAAGAGAATGTCGAAAAGCTGAACGCAGGTGGCGAAAAACAAATCTCCAGGTTCACTTTGAAATCTATAAAGAGAGACTTGGCCTTTATAATTTGGAATTGAAAAACGCACGACAATCGTTCTTCAGGGGTGGTAATTTAAGGATTTAAATTGAACCAAAAACATGAAATCATGCATATAATCAACAAAAGATGCCTTTAAATATAACATCTCAATTATTTATCCAATTAATGCCTCAGAAAAATGTATAAGTATAGAATTTTCTAATGGGTTAATTGAAAAAGAAAATGATTTGTATCGGTTCTGCCTGGTCTGTATTTTAAATATAACAATGTTATTGTTTGTTTTTAGCAGTGCTGACTAAGTATCCCTTGAAAAGGAGAAAGTTAATCTTTGCATTTCTCAGAAACGCTTTCAAAATGGTTAACTGTGTTACTCAATCACAGAGGAAATAAGGGTCTATTTGGCTGATCTGTTCAGTAGGGCCGTATGGTATCGTGTCAGCTATGGAAACACACATCTAGACAGCTTTTAGGTCTATTTGTCCAGAGTTATGAAAGTGTTATTCCTAGTATCTGTTAGTGACTGTAAGGGTGAGAGGGTTCAGCAAACACACACTCCCCATCCTGTCACACAGCATGACCCTGACTCCTCCAATCTGTACATATTCAACTGTTTGCCCTTTTATGCACATCACTGGTCACTGCTCCTGACACCATGATGTACCTGTCTGCCCCCGGTGAAGAGGGGTAACCATGACAGCAGAGTAAAAGGACCTCTATTGTGGAACAAATTGAGTAAAAAACAAAATAAACAAATGGCAGCCTCTTTCAAAAAGCACATTCAGTGACAGACGTCATGAACATAGCAGCTTTTATTTTCAAATCACTGTAACAGCAACAACATCAGCCTTACTTGGACACCTTTATTGTGTGTATATGATGTTTTCACAGTGCTTTGGTTATATATTATGAGCCTTTCTTAAGTGACACAAAACATTTCCTCACTAGTTTATTAAAACAGAGTAGAAATATCCATAAAAACATGTGTATACAAGCAGTAAAATCTAAATAGGTAGATAGATCAAAGGTGGGTAGGTAAGTTTGGGAAACCGGCTCGAGATACACTTGTTGTTATATTCCATAGAATGCTCTTAACATCCCGATAGCAATGAATATCTTAAAGGACACCTATCATGCTATATTTGAACAATATATTGTAGGGCCATACCTATAAAGTATATAAATATAGTTTTTTTTTCAAAATACCAAACAGATCCTGCATTTTAGCCATGCCTCATTTTGCTCTATTTGCTCGCACTGTTGTTGCAGGGGGCTGATTCTGTGAGCTGCAGCTGAGCACGCCCCCCTGCAGGAGAGGGGAGCTGCTTTGAGATCAGCTGCTGGGCTGTCAGAAGAGGGGGAGAAAAAGAGATCTCCGTCCTCCGTGTTTTATTCTTATAGAAGTAAGAAGAGAAGTAATGGGGCAGAAACCCTCCTTTTTACGCAGCGGTCCAGACATAGACATCAAACGGCGACACATATTCAGTTGCCAGTTACTTTGGCATTAGGGCAGGGATATCTAGATACTTTCCAAGGTTTGACATCATGAATTGTGCTACTTTTAAAGCAAGCAACGATTTTTTCAAATCTGTAATCAAAAAGCTCCTCAAAAACGCTATCGAAGCAGTTCCTGCCTTTGCTACGTTAGTTCAAACAGTAACAACGGAATATTTTTCTTGGCGGATGCATGTCAATTTAAATCAATACAACTATTTTTTAAATCAATAAAATCATTTTCTAAATCCATAAAAGCATTTCAATTAATATTGGGAGTCATATCGTTACTTTGTTGAGAATGTGGCCATGTAACAAGCGGGATAATGTGCAGCGACTTGGTCATTAATTATGGGGAAAATAACACCTTCATGCCGATCTAGATCCCCCCGCTTCACGTCGGGCTCCTGATCAGCCTGTCGGTGTTCTTTTCCCCATAATGACCGCGTCGCTGCACATTATCCCTTACGTATGATTATATAGAGTCATTATTTATTTGTTTTAAAGCAGGAGGCGCAAACGCTTGCCTCGGGGAGGGAGAAAAAGAGCCACAGCGGAGAATAAACAGAAGGGCAACCATGGCAACCGTGGAGATAGGGTTCTACAGAAAAGGTGGAATCTGGGTGATACAAATCTGCTGAAATATATTCCTTCTAAAAACATCTAAAACCTGTTAAATAGCAATAACTAACTCTTAACTTGATGAATCCCCAACAAGTAGAGCTTAAAGTTTTTTTATTTTTTTTATTATTGTTATACTTTATACAAAGCTTATTTGTATAGGAATGTCACTGGTGTTACGTGTTACCAGGAAGAAGAGTAACACCAGTGACGCTAATACCAGTGACAATTTGGAGAAAACACTACCATTTTAACAAAATGGCTGCAATGTGTCAGACCAAATATGGCTTCAGTCAATATCAAAATCGTTTAACTCTTCAATACAATACATGTTCCCATTCAAATGTTCACCCCTAGGGCTATGCAATGAGTAACACTAATGACAGACTTGAAAGACGCATGTACAATTTGAAGATAAAATGACACCTTTAACAAACAAAGTAAGAAGTATCTGCCTTTCCTTATGTCTTTGTCCACTGCACTGCCTCAAATGATCTCTTGTTACAGAAGGCACTTCAGAGACAGTACATTATTTCAAAATAAAAGCGTTTTGTGTAGCAGTAACACCAATGACGTAATTTTGGGTGACTGACATTTATTTGATATTATTAATAATAATTAGCGTTTTTTTTACCATTTCAGTGTTATATTTAATGCTTGTAATGTTATGTAAATATAAATTAGATTTATTTATTGAAAAAAAAATCTTCTAAATGAAAACTATAGGCTCCACTTCCATGTATGTTCAAAGTGACAAGGCAGTTCCTTGAACTTGGCATTTTAAATAAATTGCAATTTACGTATAAAATCATTTTTTATTTATTTTGTAGGCTATTACAAAGACAATCTCTATTTATTCAACATATATAATGAATGTGAGTATTAGGTCAACGTCATGTATTTTGGTGTCTGCAAAAGTAAGTGACAGCACTTCCACCTTTTCTGTAGAATGGCCCAGGAGCTGATTTTTAAACTACTAATAAAATAATTGAGAGAAGAAAAAGAGATATATTATCTATCAAAACCCAGTTAGATTAACATTCATTGGATTGCACACTTTGTTTGTTTGTGTGGATATGTAGCACATTAACATTGTAATAGCACTTAATGACTGACTGAATGGAAATGACAATAAATGAAAATGTAAAACGAAAAAAGTGATCATGAAAATGTTTCTAATAAATGAATAAAATGATTTTTGACCACTTTGTTGTTCAGATATATCACATATTTGTAACTAAATGATACATGAATTGAAGCAAAACACAGTATGAACTGAGGAGTGAGTCCCGTGAGGTTCATGTGTTTTCTTCACTCCGCTGGGAAACGGCTCTCATGTCAAGAAGCATCAGATCAGTGCATGCACTGCATCGTCCAATCAGTGAGCGATACACAGTAAGGGGGCGGGGCGAGTGTCCGAGGATTTCATCGGAGGATGGTCTGGTGGTTCCTCGGTTATCGCTCCTCGCTCCTCGATCCTCGGTCCTCCGGCAGAAATAAGAGCTATGGGACGGTACCAGTCTATGGACGGTACTCAAGATGGCGCAGACAAATCAACTTCCGGTGAGACCGAGGACCGAGGAGCGAGGAAATGAAAATAGTCGACCTGAGACGGGGCCAGCGTTGTATTTTCTGACACTTGGTGAGTTCCATGACACACCGGCCGGGGACACATATATATTCATGTATAAAAGACGTACACGAGTGCATTTAGCATGATAGGTCCCCTTTAAGTGCTTTGACAAAAAATCCATAAAAAAATGTCATCTGTGGAGCCGTAGTACTGTAAAAAGCACACCAATCATTTTAACCGGACCGGCTAAAATAACTGTATGGCCTGCCTGCCTTCCATCTGTGCACACACTTATCTCGTGCCCTCATTGGTCATGCGCGCGTTCGTGTGTGTTGGAGGAGGGGCTGTGTTAGGAAGTGGCAGATTTTTCTAGCGCACTCGAGGTGGTTTCTCCAAATTTACCTACCCTACCTTCAAGGGCATGCCATCCTAAAAAGGCGGACACACTAAAGCCCACCCACCAATGTAGTGAGTATTATATAGCTTGTTCACCCTAAATAAACTCCTATAAAAAAAAACAGGTCTATTGTGTGAACAATGGCATGCTCAGGTCCTTCCTGATTTACTGGATCAAAGTGTATTCATTTATGAAAAGTAGCTAGGTATAATAATGGCCCCATTTGTTTATTTGTAAGCGCTGATAATATTAGTAATGCTATGTCCTAAAAGTTTGTTGGTTCTGTAGGTAGGTCCCTTTAAAAGTGCATTTAAGTGTTTTTATTAACAATTGTTGACATGTTTATGAGCATACATAAACATTAAGTCCTTCCATGACTTACTGGATCATAGTGTATTCATATGAAGTAGCAAGCTATACTAATGGCCTTGTTTATTTGAAACAGTGACATATTGGTCGGTACCACACCATGTTATTCGTACATTTAGGTCCAAATAAAAGTGCTTTTGACATGTTTATGAACATCATCATTACATATTATGTGCGACTCAATGTTAGCTGATGAATGATGTTATTGAAACACTTGGGGACTGGGTCTCAGTAGGCGCATGCGCAGTGCAGCGCCACACTGCCCGCGGTGAATGCAACTGGGAGAAATTCAACTGCGTGATCTGGAGCAGACAGGCGGAGGCAGCGGTACCTGCACTCCTTCAGGGATTACGGTGCATATTTTTCCCCCAACCGGACAAAGAGTGACTGGAGAACAGGTAGGAAACCCAGTGTGTCTCTCCCTCGTCTCAGAGATTATAATAGTTTATAACCTCGATAGTGAGGAGGGTTTGCTGGATGCGTCAGCGGCGGATGGTGCCGCATGTCGGCTTTTTGAGTTCAAAACAAACGTGACGAAGTAGGTTTTAAAACGTGTATTTTAGCACAATTCGTTGTTCTGTTCGTGTCATTATTGATGTGGCTCTTGTTCGGCATATGCATTTTCATTGGGTGCCTTTACATGGCTACGTTGTTCTCTAGTTGTGGAAGTTTCATGCTTTCCTTTTCCACGCCGCTCGTTCCCAGCACCAAAAGTATGACAAAGTAAAGGCCTAGCGCGCGAGGCCCAGAACAGATCTGTGAGTGACGGCTGCTTGGCCAATCAGATGCGAGTATCCCGCCCACTTGAGAGCCTTTAGACCAATCGTTTTCACGAAAACCTCTTGCGTAGGTGACGTTTTCTCTCTCGCTTCGCCCACTGGTTATAAAATACTGGACAATAAAGTGTCAAAGTGGACAACGGTAAAATATCTCTGAGCTACAAACAACACGTCCTCGTATTTTCTGCTAAAATAACAATAAGACCATTTCGAAACAGTCTATGGTTGAGAGATGTAAAAAAATAAAAGGGTGTGGGACGCTCTTTTCTCCCTTTATCCTATTACATTCTCAATGTACGCTTAAATAGCCAAAACTATGCTTTATGTAACACTTTAAATTGGTGTTAATCACCCGTTTCCTGACTCGGGCATCACCAACTCTCGGTGTGTGTCCCGCCTGTGTCGCTGTCGTCTGTCTGGCTCTTTGTGCAGGCCATAAAATGCACACCTTTCATCCTACACTTTGCATATTACTGACTGGGATATGGTTTGCTCGTTGATACCGTGCTGGGTGTCCGTATCTGCAGGCGATTAGCCACCAAGGCTCTTCTCCATTGTCTTCTCCATTGTGTCCGTACGGGAACATCGGTTGACCAGAAAACACGTGGGCTGAGTAGTGTGAAGATATCCGGTTTGTGCGTCGCACTCGCAGCCTGGACTGCCTCCGCTATGGGGAACCGAGAGGGCTGTAGCCTGGACGAAAGTAAGACGTTATTGTGTTTAATGTAAATCGTTTGGCTTTGTAACGATAGTCGCCGATCTGTCCTCTGCATGCCTGACAAAGGACGCCCTGTTGTAGGGAGGGAATTGACATTTTCTATGCAAAAATTATCCTCCTCCACCGAGGGGCTGCAGCAGGCTATGGGTCTGGATTTGATGAGACTGCATGGACAAATACCCCATTTAAGACTATGATAATGTACATTAGTCGAGTATTTTTGGTGCATTGTTGCCTGTTTACTCTACAGATTGAGTAGGAAGGGAAAGCTATGAACATGTCATCGTAGATCTTGTTCCTTCTTGTTCTTCCTCCTTGAGAGGGAGTTCAATAACATATTGATTGCTTTAATGCTGCTCCTTTTGCTGAAGATCATCATTTGTACCTGTGTGAGTATAGACAACCCTGCTGATCACTGAACATCTGGTATTGGTTGCACATTTCATCATCATTTGAGGTACATGGCTCACCGTACAATGTCAGATTCCCCTTGCTTTACACTGGAATCACAACATGTGTAATCTGTATTATTACACCGGTAATATCTTTTCCCAGCTTTGACTGCATTATTGTTCTGCTGTGAGAGTGCCGCAATTGCCTTTTTAACACCAAATGATATAGTCTGGAGTGCAAAGCTGTGATTTGCTAAAGCCTTCTGGTAAATAATTGTTAGTGATGACCTTAGAAAACCAAGGCTGACTGCAAGATAGTCTGTAAAAGTCCTTGCTAGTCCGGTGTATTGTGTTCTTGGCTAGGAACAATGTGTCTCAGTAGTGTACCCACATGGGTGTATTTTTGATTGGTGTGTTAGGTTAATGTGTGTATGTGTGTGTGTGTGTACAGGAAGGGAGCCTTGATGTGGGCAGTATGAGTAAGACGCCCCCTAACAGAAGAGGGATATCTTTTGAGGTGGGAGCTCAGCTCGAGGCCAGAGACAGCCTCAAAAACTGGTGAGTCATGGCCTCACTCATTCCTCCCATCCCTGTAAATATTCACTTCCTTCCTTCACTCCCTCTCTCTTTCTCTCTGACATACTCAGTGTCTTAGTATCATTTCTGGGCCTGGCTTAGCTATTCTGTTGGTCATTGGTCAAACATTAAAAGATCAAATAAAGCCTCTTGGAAAACAGCCGTTAATATGGATTGATAATGAAGGACGGTACGATTATCTCTAGACTGTTTTAGGGGGCCCTAAAATACAGAAAAGACATTTAATGAATGTATCTAAAAAAAATAAGGCCATGTCTGGTATCTAAATGTCTTGAATCGGATCTTAAAAATGCTAAGAAATGAGCATTTTCTGAAATGTTGTCATTGTTTCTGACATGAACATTTAAAAATAATTCCTATCATTGATTTGTATTCCTCTTAAAAAATGGCTGCCTCTCACATTCACACTGGGTTGCGAAATCAACAACACTTATTTGGTTTATGGCAGAGATACTCAGAGCAAATCCACTCTGCTGGTTATCGACGACCAGGGGAAGTGTACATTCAATACAAATTGGCTATCGACTTTATATGATGCATTTTGCGCAGGAAGTGTTTACATTTGACTTGATAATTGATGTTTCTCTTCAGTTTTAGTTGATCAGACTGGCATCAAATCAACATTTCCTTTTAGCTGTAAGAGCCCTGTGTTTTAATCATATTATAATCAGAGGTAATGACTTTGTAACTTTGACCAGATCTTAATAAGTTACTGGAGGTTGTAACTTTGGTGTTGTACTATTTTTGTATTCAAATATTTTTTTTTAGACCATAGTAGCGTGTCAATGCCCAACATTACCCCCAATAAAGCATCCTCTTAAGTTACGCATCATTATTCACTGACTAGCCACCTCATTATTTGTTTTGAATAAAGAATAATTCATTAAAAGTTTAAAACCACTCCCTGTCACTCATTATTGAATTATTTCTCTCGTGTAGGTATGCTGCCAATATAGAGAAGGTTGACTTTGAAGAAGAAAAAATTCTGGTCCATTACCGCCAGTGGAGCCACCGTTACGACGAGTGGTTTGACTGGACCAGTCCCTACCTGAGACCCGTGGAGAGAGTGACGCTGAGGCGGCAGGGCCTGCAGGACGACGCTCCTGTCCCTGTAAGCTAACACCGCTCTTTATACCGGCTTTTTTACCTGTCTTGCATCGAGAAATGAGAAGATCTGCCACTTATAGGTTATCTGGTTCTTCTAGCTTTTATTCCATCATTCTGCATGGAGGGGTTTTTCCATTTGGTTTATTTTTGTTTAATCCAAATGGGTATCTTTTACATTTGGGGTTGGGCCACATTTGAGCACTGTGTTTTTTTAATAACAATGGGACAACAATGACAGCTTTGTAAGCTAAAAGAAGCATGTCCTTTTGAAGTTTTGACAGCATGCCTACAGTATGTCCCAGATCCATCCTCTCTGTCCTCCCTGCAGGGCTTTCATGTGAACGACAAGGTCCTAGCCAGCTGGTCCGACTGCCGTTTCTACCCCGCCAAGGTCCTATCGGTCAATAAAGATGGTGGGTATCAAAGTGCTGAGCAAATTTGGAACAGAATATATTTGTAATGTATACATCTTTTAGCATTTTTAATGAATGACTGTAAAGACTTTGTCAAGATTGTGCAATATGAAAACTGAAATGTTAACGTTTCACTTCTGTTTTTAAAGAGGCCCTTCTATATTTGTAGGGGTTTTCCCTTTCCTGTTGTCTGTTATATCTATTGTAAGGGGCGGGACATGTCTAAGCAGTCGACCAATCAGAACAGAGCCAGCCAGCTAACACATCAGAGCAGACTGGGCTCTGGTTTCAGACAGAGGGTGAAAAGAGGTGCTGCAGCACAGGCAGTATGAGAAAATAAAGACCTTTTTGAACATTAAAGCATGGAGACATGTCCCAGTACAACACAAATATGAACCTGAAAATGAGCGTAATGTCCACTTTTAAAAGGTAGCTGTGGTGTAAAATTGCATTCAATTATAACCTAATGGCTTCTCTGACTGGCACAGCAAATACAAACAAAGAACTGTGATGCACAATAACAAAACCCTAAATAAGGGAATATCTCGCTTAAACAAGAGAATTAACAATTCAAGTGTAGAATAAAAAGTAGTCTGTAATGGGCTACCCGATTAGCATCATGCTCGTTTCAAACATGCTCTCCTTTATCTTCTTCAGCATCTTACACTGTGAAGTTCTACGATGGCGTTATCCAGACAGTGAAGGAGATACACGTGAAGCCGTTTATTAAAGAGGTACATTTAGTCATTCAAACATCCATAACCATTTAATCTTCTATTCTATGTCCACTAGGGCTGCTCAATTAATCGTATTTTAATCGCAATTACAATTTTGGCTTGCAGCGATTACGAAAACAACGTAATAGAAATAAAACGATTTTTGAAAAAAATGATTATTATTTTTCTTCTTTATTTTTATTTTTTAATTTTCATTTGAATGTACTTAAAGTTCAGGGAATCAACTGTTAAAAACATACTGTTCACATTTTTTTTATTTAATAAATGGATGTTTTCAAAGTAAATGGATAATCGTTTTTAATAATCGTGATATCAATTATTGACCAAAATAATCGAGATTATGATTTTTGCCATAATGGAGCAGCCCGAATGTCCTCATTATTAATTAATTGTGATTAAGTATACTAAAGCTATCTTTGTCCTGCTGATAAATAGAGAGGTGGAGGTAAGTCTCGTTCCTCTGAGAGAACCATGGTGAGGCGGGCCCCAAACCGCAGGAGGCCTCAGGAGAACGGAGGCCCCAAGAACAAGCGAGCCAGACGCAGCACGTCCGACCGGGAGGAGGACAGCAACAGTGAGCAAGATGAACGAGAACAGGGGATGGTCAACGAGAAGAACAAGAAAACAAACGGCGAGCTAAACCCTACGCCGGCCATCAAACAGGAAGAGGAAGTGACCGACCTGAACACGCCCAGGGATTTAGGGAAGGGGGCGGGACTCACCAACGGGGTGAAGGAGGAAAAAGCCGATGAGCAGAGCAAAGAGAAGTGTCTCCTGAATGGAGAGGTGAAGCAGGAAGAGATGGAAACAAAGCCATATACAGAGTCGCCCAAGCCATACGCGGAGGAGTCACCCACAGCACAGATGGAGCAGGTGCCTGTCTCTATGACAACCACAGAATCAAAAGGAGGTGTGGAGCTGAAGCCCAGCGTCCAATCAGAAGGCTCCGAGCCCGCAGCGGATGTACCACCTCCCGTGCCTGTGAAACGTAAGTGTTAATGAAGTCAAATGTCCTTCATTCTGCAGGATTGTGAAAACGAGTGCAGTAAATATCACGTTGGGATATATTTTCAAGAGACTACATATTTGTTTTGCCTCTGATAGCGGTGAGGAAGCAGGGTTTCCACAACCCCAACAGATTCAGCAGAGAACCATGTGAGTACATTCAAAACACATTTTCTTGGAAGTGCTTTCTGTGGTGTCAAATGATCATATAATCATTTAAAACATAGTCTTACACTCTGATTGCCTTTTACACTGTTAAATTGTATTTGTAGTCTTCTCTATCCTCTTGAGGTTAAAGTAACGCTGTTCCTACATTTGGGATTGATTTCACTTGACTTTCTTTATTACTTTATTAAATACTTGAATCATTTATCAGTTTCTCTTAAGAATTTCCTCCACACTTTCTTTACGTGTCACTGACTGTTCCTCGCTCCTTGTTTCAGTGTACCGCGTCATCAAAAACCAACCTCCTCCGGTCCTGTCCATCAACCTGGACCACAACCCGTTTAAGTGCGGCGCTCCCGGCTGCACGAAGTCATTCCGCAAGGCCAAGCTGCTGCACTACCACATGAAATATTACCACGGAGAGGAGCAGCCTCTGGAGGGCGAGAGCAGCCCCACCAGGAGCATCCAGACCAGAGCCTCGGAGAAACAGACCGCTCCTCTGGACGGCATCAAGAGGAGGCGCACCATCTCTGCCTCTCAGCGTGAGTTCCTCTCTAGTGTCACTTCTGTCCTGTATGACGTGTAAGCAAAAAAAGCTTTTGATTATCACCGGCTTTTTCTACAAAGTTGCAGCAGTGTCACGGTTATTTATTTACCTGAATGTTTTTTTAAATGTGACGCAGCATGGGGTCCTTTTTGAACAATTTGCCTGTTTTATCTGTGTCACAATGGATTTCTTGTTTTTTAACTGCAAACCAAATCTAACTACATATACAAATGAATAACCTGAACCAGACAATCAGAATACCTAATCATGACATGCTCTTATTTTTAGTCAAACAGTGCTGCATCATTTCAATTCTTTTTTTAATTTATAGTACGATTTTAATTTTTTTGGGCTGAATATCTCTGCGGCTTGCTAATTCAAAACATATGTAGCTTTTAACAAATGTATTGCTTCCTGCAATTTAAATATCCTACTAGTCCATTTTTCAATTTCCATAACATTAATTGTGCAGCCCTAGTCAAACACTTCTAAAGCAAAGCTGCATTGTTAATGTCGCATTTGAATATCTCACAGCTTTGAGCTAATGTTTGGCCTTTCATTGGTTTACCTCAGACCCTGTTGGGCCTGTCCCGGTCGCCCGTGGTGAGGTGAAGACTGCAGGCAGGCGCACATCGGCCCCGCCTGCCGTCAGCACCCAGATCCACCAGCAGAGGGCGCTGCTGAGGGAGAAGAGCAAGGAGAACCATCTCGACAGGAACGGATGCCAGCAGCTGGACTCTGACAAGAGCGGCTTTGACATTGGTCAGTACCACGCAGTACAAGGAGAATTACGGCATGGTGTATTTTACAAAGAGTCCAACCTGTTTCCCTTATTACTATCATTAAAGTAACCTGACTAACTCTCGCCACTTAACGGTCCCCAGGGTCAGTAAAAGACAAACTGAAACAGAAACAGAAGGACTTCCTCCGTATTAAACTAAAGAAGAAGAAGAAGAAAAAGAAGGCCAAGTCTGGTAAGAAGAGGGGGGGGGGGGGGGGGGGGTCCTTGCCTTGCATCAGGCCTCTTCATATATCTGCTGCTCTGCATGTGCATCACTGACACCGTGTAAACAGTACTCATTCACTGCTCTGGGTGTTGGCTGAGCCTCTGTGTGTGGGAGAAGTGTTACATCTGTCGCTGGTCTCCATCGCTCCATCAGGCCAATCACAACGCTCCAACTCATTACCTATGACATCACACTTGCATTGCCACAGGAACGGTATCAGTGCTGGTGCTGTGGACCTGATATTGACCAACACAACCCCATCACAACTCTCTCTGTTCCTAGTTAGCGTTCACATGTAGCTACAGTATGTATAGCATGCACCAATGTATCAGTTAGACATCGTCATCGGCAAACACACAAACACTAATCTTTTAAATTGTGTAACAACGACAGCCAACAAGAATCCAATTTTAAAATCGCCTCAATGAGTAGGTAATTGTACAGAAGAGACATTTTGTGTTTTTAGGGTTTCTACTCATATTATGTAGGCCTAAAAAACAGTTAATTATTTATATATTATTTAACAAAACATTTAGTATTTGTTTTCCTGGCACAAAAGTGAAATAAATAATTGGTACAATATACAAATCATGTAGGTACAGTATGTTCAGCATGCTCACATGTAGCTTCCCTTCCTTCCACATGTGTTCCACATAAAAGTAGAGATGCACCAATGTATCGGTTAAACATCGGGCAACCCTCTAACCTTTTGAATTGCGTTTCTCTTGTCTAATTAAACGGAAATTTGATTCTATTAAATATGTATTTATTATCATCAAAAATGACCGGTAACAATGGATTATGACAGACAACAAGAATCAAACGCAGACACTATATGTTTGAAATTAAAATTTCTCAATGAGTAGAGATAGACATTTTGTAAGAAGTATTTTTAGGGTTTTGTTCTTATTCAAAGATATGAAGTAGGCCTTAAAAACAGTTCATTATTTGTGAAAATACATTTAGTATTTGTTTTCCTTAAAAAAATGGCACGGCAAAAAATGTGCATCCGCTGAAAAATGTGTCGTGGGTGCGCCCCGGGATTTGATCAGGTTGATCGTCCCGGTCAGTTCTTGAGTCTATTATTTGTCCATGTTTTGTTGTCCCACCATTTTTTTTCCCTTCATGACATTTTGTTTTACGTCTGCCTCCCCCTCCCCCTCCCTGTATTAACAGACTACACAGGTAGTGAGGAGAATATTGACATCTCAGTTTTGGGTCTTCAGTCCAAATTGAATTTGCCACTCAAATTCCCCCCCTCACACAATCACAAGCCTGAGGCCCACCCCAGCAGGCCTGGATACAGCTACTCACAGCAGATACATGTGGATGGTGGGTACCTCTGTGTGTGTGTGTGTGTGTGTGTGTGTTTGTCTGTGTGAGTCTGTGTGACTGTTCATGGCTTCCTCTCCTCTTCATTCTTCTCTTCCCTCTGGATTTAATCCATCATGCTGTTCCAGTTTAACCTGTGTCTCATTTGTTATTCATGTCCAAACCTGAAAGACAAAGGGACAATTCACCCCAGAATAAAAAATACACATGCATTTAAAAGCAGAAATGTCTCTTTTTAGAAATCTTAGCCTGGTTACTCAAGTTGATACACACACACACACACACACACACACACACACACACACACACACACACACACACACACACACACACACACACACACACACACACACACACACACACACACACACACACACACACACACACACACACACACACACACACACACACACACACACACACACACACACCTTAAAAGTAAAATTCAGGAACCATTTTCTTTCTACCAAACTGCCAACTGTATCAATGCCAAAGAGGAAGCTTTCATCCAGGACATGAGAGGAAAAGCAATAATGGTGCCGTCCTTGAGTGGATGCACACTTCACTTGTGTGTTTGGGTAGAAAGAAAATAGTTGCTGTAAATGAAACAGCTCAGAACGAGGTCTGTGCATTAACTTGTGGAACCGGGTCGTGTTTCTTCCGCTTGATATATACAATACTTGGCAACTCATCAAACATCCAGAGATTAAACCATACCACCACAGGTAAGAGGAAAACGATATATTTTAGATTTTGGGGTGAACCGTCTCTTTTTTAAACCGTTGTCAATGATGATATAAAAACATATATAACACTTGGTTGATTGAACCCTGAGCTTTTACTTTGCTGCTTTTGCTTGCTTCATCGTGTAATTCATAAAAATATTCGTTAATCATTTCATGCAGCATTTTGTATCGATTCAAGAATATTAATGAGTTAAATCTGAAAGTTAATATCTGTGATTTTCCCAAAAAACAATAATGTATGTCCCTGTTACTGTAGATGATGATAGCATGAGCGACTGGTCCACTGACAGCTGTGGGTGGAGCGACGAGGACTTCGGGGGGGATTTAGACGTCACCACGCCTCCCCTGAGTGTGGACTCGGGTGCTGTCGACACAAACGACCAGGAGTTGGTGCGCTGCATCTGTGAGGTCGAGGAGGAGAATGACTTCATGATTCAGGTGAGATGGGGTTTTTCGTCACCGCTGGCACTGTGTTCCTTTTGTGTATCAGGACAGCAGTCATTAAACACGCTTGTCCTCCCTCAGTGTGAAGACTGTTTGTGCTGGCAGCATGGCACCTGCATGGGCCTGCTGGAAGACAATGTTCCCGACCGCTACACCTGCTACATCTGCAGAGACCCACCAGGTGAGGGAAACGTCAAGCACCACAAACTACCGTACTTTTCGGACTATAAGCCGCGACTTTTTCCCCCATTTTTTTTGTACAGCTAACGGCCACTAGGGAACCTATGGATCTATGGATTTTACAGGTAAAATTAACTACCTTTAACACTATGGCCTCTATGACCGGTCCGCGCCCGCCACCTTTAAGCGGCGGGCTCCAGCGGGAAAAGAGTGAGACAGGTAGCGCGCCAAAGTAAAAGTGGAACCGAGAGACAGAACGAGAGCAAGACAGACGGACAATTTAGCTGCTGCGGCTCATATGCAGGTGCGCTTTATAGTCCGAAAAGTACGGTACACACTGTCGGTTAAAACAATTGTTGACATCAAATGATCTGTTCTGCTCATGGATGTATAATAAGAACTGGATACAGCGTGGGAGGCGGGGCTTCGTTCATTCCTATGAGAGTTGCTCATTGGCGCATGAAGACAAAATGGCCCAACTTTTGAGAGAGTGAAACGTCACGAAAGTATTCATATAATCAGTTCTTATTGTGCATCCATGGATAAAGGTACTACTCATGTAGTACTGAACACGTCACATGAACGTGCCGGGCTGCGCGGTCCTGTGAGTTAGATCCGCGTTCATAATGCCGATGAAAATAACTCTCAGAATAACGTTATTAGCACATTTTACAACTTGAGGACCAAATGTTTTTAATAAGGGCTATACAAGTGTTCATACTGGGTAGTTTATTTAGTTTAAAAAAAAATATCCAACGGTTTACAAACGTCTCTTTCCCAATGTTAGTCAATGGGGAAAAGTCTTTCCGGGCCCAGCGACTGTTACGGAAGTGTAGTACCGCCGTTTGGCCACAACGAATATTTTCCTCAGAGTCCTGCGCACTTCCTGGGGGCTTTGTACCATAGATATATATAAACACGAGATGACTCACATGCGCTGTTGGCCAATGGAGACCGACGTTGCCACATGGCGGTCATCTTGCCACAGGCAGCTCATTCATAACATTATGTCTATGGTGCACTATTGAAATAACCGTAGATTGCTCAATTTTCAACCAATTTTCAAACAGTTTGGTTTGTTATAAACAAAGATGTAGTTATGATACTGCATACTTATAATTATAATCATGAACTTATTTTTTCAACATGTTTTGTTCTCCTGTATCATAGCCATGCTAATAACGTTTATAATAAACCAAACCGTTTGTAAATCAGTCAAGATTTCAGCGAGTTAAGAGTATCTTTGTGCAGATCACTCACCTTACAACAGCTGTAGCAGTAGTTGTTGACTGTGGCAAGATGGCCGCTGGTGAGCTACGCTGGCGACTCCCCCTTGAGCCATCTAGTGTTTATATGTATCTATGCTTAGTACTGCTATTCTGGTAGAGAGCACTGCAGACTTCCTGCTTCATTGGAAAAAGTATTATGTGCCATCTAGTGGACAATAACACAAATTACAGTGTGTACAATAATCAGTGGGCAGGAATGTTTTTTATGGAAAAATATATCTTAGGGTAATATTACAATATGCTTTTTACCTTGTGATACAGAAGTTAGTTGCCCAAGTAAGTATTGCTTGATTCATCACTGAATTGTAACAAAGCTCTAGTATGGTTTTATATTTTATCATTTCTGAACAAGTCGATGCATTTGATTTAATTTCATTGCAATTTGTTAATCATTTCCAGGTCAGAGACAGAGTCTGCGCTACTGGTACGACCGTGAGTGGTTGATCAACGGTCACATGTACGGCTTGTCCTTCCTGGAAGAGAACTACTCGCACCAAAACGCCAAGAAGATCACCACCACCCACCAGCTGCTGGGGGACGTGCACCACGTGGTGGAGATCCTCAGCGGACTGCAGATCAAGATGAACGTCCTGCAGTGAGTACAGAGGGATTTTATGAAGAGACTCTTATCTACCAAGTCAATCAAATAAGTTGCTTTCCGTATCATCCAGTTTGAATAAAATATGTTACCATTTTATTGTATGTGATGTTAGTCTTATCTGTTGCTTGGCCCTTCAGGAGCAATACTCACCCGGACTTGCAGCTGTGGCGGCAGCCCTGGAAACATCTGGAGAGGTCGTGGACCGCCTCGGACTCGTGCCGCAGCAGCAACGCGACTCCCGATGAGGACATGAGCCGAGGGGAGATTTTAATGTCCAACGCTCTGGAGAAGCTGAGCCGGGCCGCTACAGCCGCCACCTCCTCCTCGTCCGGCTCCTCCTTCCCATTCCCCTCCTTCCAGGACTCGTACATTATCAGTGAACATTGCTACCAGAAACCGCGGGCGTATTACCCGGCGGTGGAGCAGAGGCTGGTGGTGGAGACCCGACAGGGCTCAGAGCTGGAGGACAGCATGAGGAGCACCGAGGAGCTGCTGGAGCGGGAGCAGCGCTACGGGAGCCTGCTGGAGACAGACAAGCCCAAATCCACAGGCCCCAGCATCAAGGTTAGCCCTCAATACACCGGGATGCCAGTGTTTCCCACAGCATTTGATTCTATTTGTGGGGGCACCGCACCGCAATAAATGAAGGATATAAACATAAGAAGATCAGAATACTTTATTTATGCCGGAGAAAATTGGGTAAAGTGAGAATGTGTAATGAAAAGAAAAATAAATGAAATAAAGTCTCTTTTATATGAAATTGAAAGTAAAATCTCCAATAAAATAACATTGAAGAACTTCAAAGAGTGCTTTGAACTGGCAGCGAGAGTGTCTTGCCTGATGATTTCTCCCGATCGTCTCCAGGCTGCTCTGGGGGGCTCGTGGTCCCAGGCGGAGACGAGGGAGGAGGCGGGCAGAGACCCCGGCGAGGCTGCAGATAACAGCAGGCAGCACCAGCAGAGGCAGATCAACCTGCTGGACCACATCGACGCAGTGCAGGACGAGGTCTCACACAGGATGGACTTCATCGAGAGGGAGCTGGACGGTAAGACCCGCGCTGGCCTGCTTAGTAACGCTGTCTGTTTACAAGGGAAGAAATAATTTAGCAATTGTGCTTATATCAGCGATCCACCAGTCTGTTAGATTAGCAGCCAACTGTTTGATGTCGGTTACACAACGTTTCTTTCCAACCATGTCAGTTTCTAAAGAGTCCCTATGATGCTTATGGGGCTTGCCTCCAGAGGTAGTTTCTCTCCCACACTCTCTCTGTCACAGAGCCGGCCAGCTAACCAATCAGAGCAGACTGGGCTCTGGTTTCAGACGGAGGGTGAAAAGAGGTGCTGCGGCATAGGCAGTATGAGACAAAGAAAGAGCTTTTTGAACATTAAAGCATGTCACAGCTGAGGCACAAAATACAAATATTAATCTGAATATATGCACAATAGGTCTGCTTTTAATTTCTGACCAGGTGAGGTCACTCACCGTAAGCTAGCAGTTGATGGCTAATAATGTAGATGTGAAGACGTGACACTGATAATACTGACATACATACATTTTTATAAGAAAGCCATCCCTTATTTGCCAAGTCTTACTTTGATGCATTCCCTACCTCAGCTAATGGCAGTAGCACCTGGCTGCCAAGTGAAAAGTTATTATTCCTACACTAGACCTCTGAACTTAAAAATCCATGATTTAAAAAGGTTCCCGATTTAAAATGTGAACTGGGTCAAGGACAGTGCCTCCATGAAGAATTTAAGTGCTACTCAGTATTGAGCACTTAATGTAAAACACATTTGCATTTGATGGTGCATAGAATTATGCAAATCAGCCCAGAGATTGTCACGCACAAATGGTTATAAGGATGGCATCACACCTGGGTTGGCCTGTGTGTTCTGTGCTGGTTGGGGTTCTATTTACTTGAATGAAATAGTTCATGTTGAGTTCGTCTTTGACTAAGATAAGACTTAAATGCTTTGACTTGAAGGAAAATAAATAAAAAAACAGCTACTTAATTCAACAAGCAGGGACATTAGACAAAGGACTAAGACTAAAAGAACTCTCAGCCCCATGATGTGTAACCGTGTTTTCTCCTCCTCAGTACTGGAGAGCTGGCTGGACTACACCGGGGAGCTGGAGCCCCCTGAGCCTCTGGCCCGCCTGCCTCAGCTGAAGCACCGCATGAAGCGTCTGCTCACTCAGCTGGGCAAGGTGCAGCAGATCGCCCTGTACAGCTCCACATGAGGGCGCCAGAGAACAGCCGCCCCGTACACGGCCCGCCGCAGCAGGTGCAGCCGAGGAAGCTCACCAGTCGCAAAGACTTCGATTAACTTAATGCAAGTGCAAGACCTGACGCCTGCTGCCGTTTCTCCTTCTTAAAAGGTATCTGTGTGGTGGAATCTGATGCTGCAGCCAGTCAGTGTCATATATGTATATGAACATACGTGGATTGTCAGCAACATAAATCAGGATTAAACACAAAAGTAACCTCGTAAACGCAGGAGAAAAACCCTTAGGACCAGATTTCTTTTCTTTGGTTCCCATGCAGCTCTAAACCTTATGAATGCCTTTTGTCCGAGCTGCTGCTGAAGGTTGCCCTGTCTCTTAGTACACAGCGCTTTACATGCAGAAGATTTATTTTGAAAAGTGCAATCGAGTTCCTGAACCAACTTGCAATCGTTTTTTGGACACGTTTTCAGATATTATTTTTCTTGCATCAACAAGGTCCCAAAGCTCCGCTCCGGTCACCTGGCATTCAAAGTATTTTGCTTTAAAGGTGGACAGTAACTTGAAGACATCCAGTGTGTAAGGACACTGTACAAGAAGCCTCTACAAATATTCTGTTTCAAGGGTTTGATTTATATCTACACTGTGAAGTTATGTTTGTCTGGAATCAAAGGCATCTTATTTTCTGTGTTAGAGACGTATAGCAAGTGTGGTTTCTGTTCTGTCTTAATCTGTAATGGGTTTTTTCTAACAGTCCTCTCATCATTGTGCCCGGTTTATCAGTTATAATCTTTATATGTTTGTCATGATCCTTTACTCAAATGTGCTATTTGCGTTGTGTTTGCTGTAACACCTTGATTCACTGAAACTGTAATGTGGATTTGTCTTTTCTTAATTTAGCATTTTGTGCTTTTTTTTCAGTGACAAATAATATTTGGAAGACCTGTACATGTATCTTTCTTTTCTTTTTCATCTGTTTTTATTTACAGTATTTGGCTTGTTTGTAAATATGTTATTCAAATATGTGCTCTTCTTTATTGAAAACATTCTCCGGAATTCATATATTGTATGCTACTGTACTGTGCGTGTCTGGCTTAGACATGTCGGAAACAATGCAAACCAATTTGCTGGTACATAAATAAAGTATTGTTATTAATCACTATGGGATTATTCTTGACTATGTTTCTCATTGTTTCTCTGGCTAAAGAGGAGTGTTCCTTTTCCATCCTATTATAACCACCAGTGAAGTCAAAGGTGCGTCATTCAGTTTGACGCAACATGTTTTCTTCGTAGCTGATTTGTGCTCTTACACAATCGGATTGAAATTGAGGGCAGCATTACTTTGAAGGCCTGTGCTTGAGGTGTTTCAGAACTAGAGGAAACCCTGCTGATCAAGGCATTCGACCATTACAACAGAGCTGCTTTTCACCCGAAAACAGCTCTGTGAAGCTGCAGTTTGGAGAAGTGTGTCAACAGGGTTTTCTGGGGTGGAAAAACCTCAAACATTAAAATGTTGTGCTTCCTTTGATGAAATATGTTTTTATTACATAGCCGATTTGTGCAGTTACCTAATCAGATTGAAAATAGAAACTTGATGGGAATTGTAAGTGCTTAATCTCCAAAATGTAAGCCCACATCATGTGGTGATGGATGGGTCAGGGAAAATAGCTTGCGATGAACTTGTACAGTGCGAAGTCAACATGTTGTGATTTTGAGGGTGTTGGATTTATACCAAAACCCCTTGATATCAAAATAAGTTAAAAAAATGATATCACACACTATAAAAAGTTAACTGAGGATTTTTCAGTCAGAATACCTTATTTATTATGTGGTTGGAGGACAGTTACTCTATTTTAGAATACAAATATATTCAAAAATAGAATATTTATTAATATAAAAAATAAGTTTAACTAATAATGTGCAATAAAAGAAAAATATATCAATATACATAATTTATATAAACAAAAGGTTTTAGTAAAATGTCTGAAAAGACAAAAATAAATCAACTTTGAGCTATTTTGCTCCTGCTGTCGGTGCCCTAATTAAATTAAATTAAAATATAAAATAAATGTTTACAAGAAATATAAATCAAAAAAATGTGCAATAACAATTTATAACGTTTTTGTGCAGTTTATTAAAGTTAAATGTCCAAAAAAATAAAATGAATGAATACAATTTGTTTGTATATTCAAGTAAAAGTGTGCACATCGTATATTACATTTATATGACAGTATCTACAGCGGTGTGTTGCTATTACAAAAATATGAATGCTGAATTATTGCACAGGTTAAAGGGGCTTGGCTACTAAGAACAAATTGTAAAATAATATCGTGAGGACAGTTTTTAGAACATTTGTTCCCCATACCTTGGAGGCAGAGACTGGGCTCCATGATCTGCTCCAGAGTGAGACCTCCTGTCTGCTGCACCTCTCTGTGGTGAGCACCTCCTCCTCCCGTCCTCCATGATTGGCTCCTCCGCTGTCTGCGACGCAGCGTGTAGTTCCGCCCCAGAATCACATCGAAATACTAGAGACCGAGGAAGAAGCGGCAGGCAGCAGCAACGTCTACCGAATATACCTAAATATACATATTGCCGTTGATATTAAACAACGTACGCGGAGAGGAATTAACTGAAACCAACCGGACCGCTTCTTTTACCGACGAGGTAAGTCATACATCCATAGCATTTCCCCCATTTTCCCTTCCCATTACAGATGTGCACCGATGCCACAGGAGATTATCTCTGCTCGCTGGATTTCCCAACCTGTTCACGTTGCTGTCCGTACATCGACTGTTTTTATAGAGGAATGGTGGGCGGCAGACGTTAGAACTGTTATTTTTATTTTTATAAAACGAACGTTGTCAGCCGTTATGATGATTTTTTTTTTTAAAAACGAACGTTTGAAACACCGGGCGAACTAACGCTAGGACTTGAATGAGCGCGAGCGAAGCGGTTCATTTCGAAAAACTGCAGCTGAATTGAGTTCATCGCTGCTCCTCTCAAACAGTAATGCGACATAAACGGAATTGTAACACCATTTCTTCATTTTGTCAGTCAACTACGACATTGTAGTAGTTTGTTTTCGGTTACACGGTGTACCTGCTCAATATTAACCCGGGTTATAGCTATATTTATAGAAATGAGGCCTGTCACGATGCGTTGCATGGTTAATTACCGAGCTAAAACACCTAGGTAATCAGCCGTCTTGCTTCATGTACTTGAAAAAAGAGATACTTTACACCTAAAATACATGTATTAAACCTTTTTACCCTTTTTATACTCGTGGTACCGGTGTAGGACATCAACTTATTCTTAAAATAGGAACATTGAAGTTGAACTTTTAGCTTTATTACATTAATACCACTATTTTTTGACACATGGCATATGATTTGATCTAGTTTGAACTGAAACACAGGCCTTATAGCGTTGAACGTGTGGCTTGACCGTCTCTCATGTGTGCTTTACTGTTGGTTTAACTCTTTATCTGCACATTTATTTTCCAATCACGGTCTGAGTCTAGACTGGGCAGATGCATCATTATCAGTCAGGTCAGTCACAATGATGTGGCTGCAGGTGTTACACTATGCAGACACCACGTGATGGATGACAATGTCACTGGTGGCCATGCAAGGTCACACAGGTGGGAAGTGTAAGAGAGTGGGCATCAGGTGTTCCTCCTTACCTTCAAACACCTCCAGTCATCTTTGGATATTTAAAAAAAGGACATGTCATACATTTCCCAGGAAAACTGAGGAACCCTAGAGTTATTAAAGTAATTGTATTTAGAGGAGATTTAAAATACCACTTAAAACAAGGTCATTATAACCTTTGTGTTAAATACCCTTGATAAACAATCTCTAAATTGAAGACTATATTCTGCTATTGAATACATAACATTTGAGTGTTATAGTTTAATGGTGGTGGGGTAAAATTCAATGTCATATCTCCCATAATGCACTCAAATGTGTCACATGATCAGTGAGGTTTGAACACAGCTTACACAACAAACAACCACCAGGCGTTTGTTGACACACAACATTGCCGTAAAAGACTCAAAAACCCCAAAGAACACGCTATTAACAAGCTTAAAAGTGTATCTGTAAACAGGTATTTTGTTTTGAAAGCAGGAGAAAGAGCAGTATGAGCTCTATTGCCACATCGCTCCTGGTTGATTATTACAAACTGAAAACCTACTGTCTAACTAATGGGAGTGTCAAAAGTTGTTAATTAAGCCACCTATTGCGCTTGAGATGTTGAAATCTGTTCGCATGGTTGCTCTCGCCTCTGAATGTTTGCTGAAAATCTTGGTTTATTCACTTTATTACTAAACTTGTGAATAAGGTGAAGTAATGTCACCACTAAGAAACGACACCATTAAGGCGCCTTACTGCATGGATTACTACTCTAGAATTTATTACAGGCATTACAGAGTACATCAAGAAAGTGAGAAGTGCTCTTGTGTCCAGGAGGATTTCTTGCAGGGATGAACGTCAGAGAATAACACTCACTGGAGAGATGGAGACAGTAATTAAGCCACCGTGCTGACAGTGAGTCTGCCTTGTGTGCACTAAGCTCAGCACTACTGTGTAATGGTTTGCCAGCCCTGCAGGGCAACAATAACCTACGCCACAGACACGGACATTCACTGAGACTCGCTGTCATTGGAAACATTTTTTTCCAATGATGAGAAGGTGCTGCTGTTGTGTTTTTGTAACTGACCTGCATCTGTAATTTAATCCGCTGTACTGTACCAGGCTAAACACAAGCATTTGCACAACAGCTTCCAGAACAAAAACCGCTGAGGCATAAGATGAACTTTTATTAATCCCTCATGGGGAAATTATTTCTCTGCATTTGACCCATCCTAGTGTTAGGAGCAGTGTGCTGCCATTTTGAACGGCGCCCGGGGAGCAATGTGGGGAACGGTGCCTTGCTCAGGGACACCTCGGTAGCACTTGGTCTTTCGGGGACTTGAACTGGTGACCTTCCAGTTCCCAAGCCAAGTCCCTATCGACTTCCCCACCACCGCCCCACCGCATACAGACCTCTTGTCCTGTTTGGATTCTTACATTTCCTCTGACCCTAGATGAACTGCAGTTATCCAATCTATCCCTGCTCCATTAGTCTTAACAGCAGGAAAGGAATTGAGGTTAAATATAGCAAGCAAACGAATGATAAAAACAGAAGCAGTTGCTTATGCGAGGCAGTGATTTTTCAGACCCTCTTATCTGCCGGGTCGCACTCTGGATGCTGGAGGGAGGATTCTGTCTGCTTCCATTTTCTTTATCAGCAGAAATCAGCAGGTGGTGATGAGCAGAGGCGGAGCACAGGTGGTCACTTGTTGATCGTGCTGGACCCAAGCCAAGTTGGACCTCTGGACTGTCCTTCAGTGCCACCTCCGGTTATACACCTGCACATATAACGTCCACGTTTGGTTTCCTCTTTTCATTTAGTTTCTCTTGGGGTTGTCATTGATTTCCCGTCTATTTACGTTTCCTTTCTTAAATGGCCCATGTAGCCAATTTTCAATCCTACAATTCTCTTGTTTTTTCTGCTTTAGGCGCCATGCTTCTCTCTTAAAACAGCCTTGCTGCTTTCTCCATATTATACTGCTAGGCGAACGTGATTCCTTACATAAATAAATGGGGGGGGGCGTGGCAGTATGTTGATGCAAATAGCGGGCATTTGCCTGTCAATTTAGAATGACTCACATTCGCCAACATAGAGTACACACGTTGGTACGAGCAAAATGGCAGCATAAATCCTTCAGTACTTATGCATGGACGGTTATTTTCTGCACTTAGTAAAGCATTTATACATATCATAGTGCATCAAAATGTGTGTTTGTTTGTGTGAGAGAGAAAAGAATCCCTGGTTGTCATGGATACAAATAAATAAGCGGTCACTCATTGACTGACTATAAACTCAAACACGTAGCAAGCAGCTTTATTCAAAGGGTCATGTTCAGCGTCTAGGGAACGTCCAGGAAACTGGTTTCTGGGTTGTTCCTACTAGAAGCAGACAGATGATACACTCAGTCCTAGTTATGTCGCTGGTGAGTGTGTGTAGCTCGGCAATCATCGAGATGTGTACGTGTTGGTTTTCTTTACTGTGTTTATGAGGAAGAGAAATAATCGCCTATGCCTTACAATGAGTCCTTTGATGCCTTGTTGCTGTGTTGAATGTCAATAAGCATCCTGGGTGCTCAGTGGAAGATATGCACGCTGGTAAAGCATTTCACGTTTCGTTGGTTGTTGTGGTGATGAGAAGAGAATCTCTTTATGTAAATGATGGTGAAAAAGGTCATTCAATCTCAGCAGCGCACCACCAGCAGTGCTTGTGATAGCTCATGGGGGGGTGGCGGCATGGTTGCCAAGGACACCCCCGACCTCCACGACGAGCAAGGGAAGTTTCCGGGGGAGCCACCTCTGTGTTTCTGTGGGGGATTGTGTTACCAGCGATCAGTCATTGAGACAGCCGAGCTGACCACATGGATGACTCTATTAACCGAGGAGGCTGTGTTCCTGTGAGGCAACAGGCCTCTCAGCACTGACTCACTCCCTGAGACATGTTAGGTTTAAAGGCCTCATGCAAGAGGGCACTCTTTGATGCGTTTTTTAAGTTTCCACCCAGCTTGTTGAACTGGTTGTGTGTGTGTGTGTGTGTGTGTGTGTGTGTGTGTGTGTGTGTGTGTGTGTGTGTGTGTGTGTGTGTGTGTGTGTGTGTGTGTGTGTGTGTGTGTGTGCGCGCTTGTTGCTGGTCTACACACAGATGGTCTCGCTGCTGCCTGCACAGCTGCCCTCCAGCCAGTGTGACCTCAGTCCACAGATCATGCTGAGCCTCCAGCAGTTCTCCGCTGTTCTGGATACTCTGCCCGCTCTTAGGGCTGCACGATTTTGTGGAAAAATCTATTTGCAATTTTTCTGATAAATATTGCGATTCGA
The DNA here is from genome assembly GCF_902827115.2 of Pseudochaenichthys georgianus. Classification (NCBI taxonomy): domain Eukaryota; kingdom Metazoa; phylum Chordata; class Actinopteri; order Perciformes; family Channichthyidae; genus Pseudochaenichthys; species Pseudochaenichthys georgianus. The sequence goes on along the minus strand of NC_047507.1, from coordinate 7,264,116 downwards.
TTTGCGATATTTGTTTTTAAGCGACCCAACGGAAGTTTATTGTAAAATGCGGCCATAACTCCGGCTAGGAAGGTCGTATCAACGTGCTCCCGTCTCTAGCACCCCGCAGCCCGAGCTACGAGTGAAAGAACTAAACTTACATGAAACTTCCATTGGGTTGCTTTAAAGTCAAGCTTCAGTTTCAGATGTCATAGAAACATGTGATGGAGCGTCACTAACCTGACTCAGACGGTTTGTTTCACCAAACCATCTGAAGCTCCATTGGAAGCCATTTGGAAAGGGCAGGCACTTTCAAAAGCACTTGGCAGGTGATTGGATCAATCTGTCTATCACCTTCTATCATGGGCCACTTCTGATTGGTTAACAATGGCTGGTACATGTGGAGCACAGCACTTCTGATTGGTGTGGATGACTGACACACAAAAAAGAAAAAGTTAAAAGAAATCGCAGGCTTTACGATTTGATAATCGCATCATTTCAAATCGCGATTTCGATTTAAAATCGATAAATCGTTCAGCCCTACCCTCTCCAGATTTTTGAAATCCTCCTTTTTATACTACCATATCGTCATTTTAATTGTGTAATTTTAAATATTTTATTTATTTATATACACATCTATCGCAAGTCTGACCGTCCCGTGAGAGGGATCCTTCCTCAAGGTGTCCTCCATTCCCCCTTTAATAGAGGAGTTTCCCTTGTGTGCTGCTAGTGTTTAAGGACGGTGAGTGTTGTATGCTGTAAACACTGCAAAGCCCCCTGAGAAGTGTAATTTGGATATTGGGCCATAAAATAAAAGGTGATTGATTGACCTCAAGCTGGGACACACACACACACACACACACGTAGCATCCTCAGACAGTTGTAGCATCCCTCGTGCATTTTGTCTTTCTCTGTGCTGTCTGTATAAGGGCGCCTGATGGCAGAGGAAATCCCCCCAGACTGAGAGGCAGCTAGCCTAGCGTAACGTAGCGTAACGGGTACTCTGTTTGCAGCACTGAGTGCGGGTCCGACAGGCCTGGCCATTCAGTTGTATTTATAGTCGGAAAGCCGGAGCAGTGAGGAAAGATTCATTCAGCCAGGCTCACACTTCCTGACCCATCACAGCAGATTTATGGAGCCTCATCTGCCTCTTGGACCCCCCCTTAGTAGTGTGGTGATATTGTTTTTTCTTTCATTTACTTCGTCTTCCCCCCTGACCTTGCTCTGTGGGAGACCTTTCTAAGCTCCTGTGTATGGATTTATTGGATTTATTGACGATGTCTATCTGTCATGTAGCTACAGCTATCTGCATTGCTGTCTGTATTGCTGTTCTCTTATTGGTCTATATATCATCGTTTGCAAGGGTCCGCTGTGGCAGAGCCTTACAGGGTATTATGTGGAGTCCAAGAAAAGATGAAAAACATAATTTGTGTGTGTGTGCACAGATTCATATTTTGTGCTGTCGATCACAATTGTTCCCACCTCTTATATAGAGCCATTAGTGTCTTTCTTAGAGCCGGATGATACGAGCACAAAACTATATCATGATAAATTGTTGCATTAACCTTAAAAGCAAAAGCGATTCAATTACATTATTGTATATTTTATATCTTTGTCCTGATCAATTACAGTTGAGTTATTGGTCCACACATAAAACATTCTGAAGTGCTAGTAATCCCAACCTCACTGAAGAATATTCTATTGGATGTACTAAAGTGGTACTCAAATGACAATAATATAAGCTGGTTTCTAGGACGATATAACATCCACATTCAATTGGTTACATTTACATTTCTACAGGCGGATCTAATGTAACAAAAGCCTTCTGAATCGTAGCCTTCTACTCTTTATTTCATATATTTACTACTGCCATACAATGTTTACTGTACATTTCCTGAATGTATTTGAGTACAGTGTTGAGTGTAAAGTTGTGTGGATGATGGTGTGTCTCAAGCTACAAGCAGCAACTGAGCAGTGAAGGAATGAGTCCTCAAACCCATAAATTAGTTTGCATTTCTTTTAAAGCTTACCATTAGCTTTTTACTTCTGGAGATTGCATTTACAATAAAAAAAGTATCTTTAAAATGTGTTTGCCACAGATCTTCATTTTTTCAATAATCCTAAATCCAATGGAAATATCCTTTCTTTTGGTCAAGGGACCTCTTGCGAAGCTAACTCTGGGGTCCGTCTACAAAAACACCTCATCTCTGCACCACTGTATACCAGAAGATAAGCTAGTTTGTTCTGAACGCACAGGTTTAGAAAGGCCACTACACTAGTCTAGTATAATACAATATACTGAGCAGTCAGGAACATGGGAAAACTGGCTCGCATAGACCAGGCATATCACACACCCATACAAAATGAATTCCTTCTATGCACACTTTCTTGTCTGACACACACCTAATGGATCAAATGAGTTTCCAGTTTGCTGGTCCGAGACAGCGCTTCACCAGTGAAACATATTGCTGCTAGTCTCTGGCTCTGTATTAGCGCAGTAAATGTATTGTGCCGCTGGAAGTTATGACAAATCATTTACGAACCATAGCACTGTGTGTTCAGAGCCGTCCTGGCCTTACAGGCTCTCTCTGGCTGTGTGCGTTTCCATGAGAGGTGAAGCATGCTGATGGTGCCAATAGACATGTGGATATCAATCAATACAGCTGGATGATGCTCTTTAATCTCATAAAACCATTAGCAGATAAAGTGGCCCCTCAAGGAATGAAGTAATTATTTAAAAGCCCTCTGGAAAGTGTGTGTGTGTGTGTGTGTGTGTGTGTGTGTGTGTGTGTGTGTGTGTGTGTGTGTGTGTGTGTGTGTGTGTGTGTGTGTGTGTGTGTGTGTGTGTGTGTGTGTGTGTGTGTGTGTGTGTGTGTGTGTGTGTGTGTGTGTGTGTGTGTGTGTGTGTGTGTGTGTGTGTGTGTGTGTGTGTGTGTGTGTGTGTGTGTGTGTGTGTGTGTGTGTGTGTGTGTGTGTGTGTGTGTGTGTGTGTGTGTGTGTGTGTGTGTGTGTGTGTGTGTGTGTGTGTGTGTGTGTGTGTGTGTGTGTGTGTGTGTGTGTGTGTGTGTGTGTGTGTGTGTGTGTGTGTGTAAAAGAGGTCAAATATTGGGTGTGAGTAGTGGGGCTTTTTGGCAGACGGATCAATGCAGTGGCTGCTATGTGCCAGGGAATATCTTTGCTGATGAATCAGGCTTCCCCCCCACACACAACAATTCAAGTGATGAAGGATCTACTCTTTTAAAAAAAGCTGCATTGTGCGCTTCATTAGACTCATTTTTGGAAGAGACAAAGACATGCACACACTTGAGTGAATATTACAACCCATAAGGCAAGGTCACGAGTCTCCTCCCACACACAAATGCCATTCAATGTGTATGTGCTTTCCCAGCAGCACCCGCAATATTGTACCATGTCCCTTCCAAGTACTACCTCTACAGCGTTTGTATCACTTGCATATGAGTTATAGCTGCCCAGAGACATGGATATTAAGCGTGGTAATGCCCTACTGAGTCTGCCTTCCGGTTCGGTTTCTAAAAAGGGAAGAGTCATTTATAGTAATGCAGTATTTAGCATTTATTAGACCGTTTCTAATCCTGGAATGATCAAAGACTGGGGCCAGTGTTTGAGGAGGAAGATTTGTTTCTCTTAAGTAACTTAAAATAGCTTTTCTGGCAGAATGAGGTGCTGATTTAAAATGTCCTTTTGTCTTTGTGTCCTCCTCTATTGGTCATTGTGAATGTACACCCAAGCAAGATCATGTAAAATGAACAAACTGCACTTCTAGGTTGGTTTCAAACTAAGTAGTGAGTGTTGTTCCACATTTTGAAGTGGGATGTTGGATAACAATAGCCCGTTTTGATAGAATCATGGCAGAAAAAGACATCACAGAAAAAGAAGAAAAAACAAGATGCATCAGCTTGTGTCAAGAGGAATAATAAAAGCTGTACGGAGGATGATGGAGCCCCAGGAGAGCAAGCTGTCATTTAATTAAGTAGACGTGAACAATGGGGAATTATGCGTGTGCATGCGAGTGTGTGCTCCCTGTCTCGATGCTCGTTCAGCTGTGGATGTTTGCTGACAGTATTGGTAGCTGTGCTGTGCTATAGATCAGCGTTTCCATGATGGAGAACAATTGAGGAAACTCCAGACCAGATTCCCTCTTCTTACCAGAACTGAACAGTCTAGAAATATCCTGATTGTTATTTACCTGAAAAGAGGGGTGGGTTGCTAATATGCCAAACAAATGGATTTCCCTCCTCTAATTCCCTTAACAAACAGCCTGGGTTAGAGCAGTAATCTGGAACTGAGCCTCGTCATAGTCCATTAGCTTTACTCCAGCGGGATTTCTTCCTCTGCGGACTGGGAACTGTAAACACAGATTTGGCATGATTATGAAAACTTGGAGGGGGGAAGAAAGTTCTGGTGACGTTCCCCTGGAAGGAAAACTCCCCCAGTGTAAGAGCAAGGCGTTACCACACTGGTGACTGTGCCGGGATACGTTGTTTTTCCCAATGACCCAAAAAACTAGCACATATAGAAGGCAGGACATAGAAGTGAAGCTTTCTGCATGGTTGGCAGGCGGGTGGTATCCCTGGAATTTGTCCTGGCCTATTTTCTGTTATGATGTAAAGGGTTGACTGAAGTCTGAGTCTCCAGTTGAGGACAGACATGCCTGTGTTCCTCTGTGATGGGAACAGTCATTAGAATAATTTGCCTCCGAGAGAGCAGACAGGCAGATGACATTTCTTCCTCTTGCTGGAATTGGTTATTAGCTGTGCCCCAAATGAAGGGCTGGATCTTTTTGATTGAAGCAGTTCGTTAAAGGGATGGTATTATTTTTAATTGGGGTCTTATGAGGTACCTACAGTGTATGGCGGTCAGCATCTCCGAGTTAGTAAAAGCAGACAAGAGTACCAGCACGTACTGGTATGGATGGGAAAGCCCACTAAAAAAATTAATTGGTTGATGCTATAGTGCAGTGGTTCTCAACTGGTCAGGCCTCGGGACCCACTTTTTACTTGGTCAATACATCGCGACCCAACATTTTGAAGCACTCAAATCTATTCAACAAAAAATCGTGCTGTAATATATACGCTTTTCAGCATACAATATTAATAAAAGTGAAGTACAGTGCATATATCCCATATATATATATCTATGACACAATTCCATCAGATTAATGATAAAAACCTAGAGGACATTATTCAACTTCTGAAGTCCTCCTCCTGCTGCCTCGATATTATTCCAACAGGATTTTTCAAAGATGTTTTGCCCTGCATGGCCTCAGATCTACTTCATATAGTAAACAAATCTCTTCACTCAGGTATTTTTCCACAGGCCCTAAAAACTGCAGTCATTAAACCGCTCTTAAAAAAGAATAATCTAGATGCTTCAGTAATGAACAGTTACAGGCCCATATCAAACCTGCCATTTCTAGGTAAAATCATTGAAAAAGTAGTTTTTCAACAGTTGAGTAATTTCTTGCATTTAAATGACTGTTTTGATGTGTTCCAGTCAGGCTTTCGTCCAAACCACAGCACTGAGACTGCTCTTGTAAAGGTCTTTAATGACATCCACGTAAACACAGACAGTGGCAGAACTTCAGTGTTAGTATTATTAGATCTCAGTGCTGCGTTTGACACTGTTGACCACAACATATTACTAGACCGACTGGAAAACTGGGTGGGACTTTCGGAAACAGTTCTAAATTGGTTTGAATCCTACTTAAAGGACAGAAACAACTTTGTTTCTATAGGTAAATACACATCTGAGTTGACAAATATGACATGTGGGGTTCCTCAAGGCTCCATCTTGGGGCCTCTTCTCTTTAACGTCTACATGCTACCACTGGCTCAGATAATGAAGAACAACAAAATAAGTTACCATAGCTATGCAGATGACACACACATTTACGTAACAATTTCACCAGGAGACTATGCTCCAATTCAAACACTGAGTAAGTGCATTGAACAAATCAATGACTGGATGTGTCAGAACTTTCTCCAATTAAACAAAGATAAAACTGAGGTAATGGTTTTTGGAGCCAAGGCAGAACGTATAAAAGTTAGAGCTGAGCTTCAGTCTGCAATGTTCAAAACAACAGATAAAGCCAGAAATCTAGGTGTAGTCATGGACTCTGACCTGAGTTTCAACAGTCACATTAAAACAGTTACTATCACCTGAAGAACATATCTAGGACTAAAAGACTAATGTCACAGCAGGATTTGGAAAAACTTGTCCATGCTTTTATCTTCAGTAGACTGGACTACTGCAATGGTGTCTTCACAGGTGTCACTAAAAAATCTATTAGAAAGCTGCAGCTGATTCAGAACGCTGCTGCTCGAGTCCTCACTAACACTAAGAAAGTGGATCACATCACTCCTGTTCTGAAGTCTTTACACTGGCTTCCTGTGTGTCAAAGAATAGATTTCAAAATACTGCTGCTGGTTTATAAAGCACTGAATGGTTTAGGCCCAAAATAGATTACTGACCTCCTGCTAAATGATGAACCATCCAGATCTCTCAGGTCTTCAGGGACTGGTCAGCTTTCTGTCCCCAGAGTCAGAACTAAACATGGAAAAGCAGCGTTCAGTTATTATGCTCCAAATATCTGGAACAAACTCCCAGAAACCTGCAGGTCCGCTGCAACTCTTACTACTTTTAAATCCAGGCTGAAGACTTTTCTTTTTGTAGCTGCTTTTAATTGAATTATTCATATCTTAGACTGCACTTTAACTTTTATCCATGTATTTTTTCTTTTTATGTTTATTTTATTAGCTTTTTTCTTTTTAATGACTGATTTTAAATGCCATTTTCTTAATGTCTTTCATTTTTTGTAAAGCACTTTGAATTGCCTTTAGCCTTGTGTTGAAAAGTGCTATATAAATAAACTTGCCTCGCCTTGCCTTGCCTATATCCCTTCACAGAACTAAAGTATGCTTTTAAAAAAGGTTTAATGAGATGATGGAATCAAAGCTGAACTATATAAAAAGGCACACATGCTGAAAACCCAACCCCAGCAGGGGGGTCTGGGGGGATTCTCCCCCAGGAGATTTTTTGAAATACTAACATAAACTATGCATTCTGGTACATTCTGAGAAGAAAATAAATAAATCTATTACTAGCTACCCGACATATTAATAATATTTTATGCTATTTGTTTTTCACTTTGTTCTGACATCTTGCTGCGAGAAGAGTAAAGAGGAGATAGTCTGTGTGACTTACTTTAAATTGTGGGTAAGGGTAGATAGCTCCCATTGTTCTGTGACCTGTCAGTCATCAGACCGGGGGTCATATTTCATTATGTGTTGATTTACATCTGAAGTTGTAACCATGGATGTATAAAGAAGAGTTCTACCGCAAAGCTATTCTCCGTGGGGACTTCCGGCAACAATCTTGATTCTGATTGGCCAGAAGACTCGAAAAAACATCAGCAAAGATATTTTATTGGGAAGATGATCACTATGTGACAGAAGTTTTCAAAACCGTTTATGGTCTCCGGTACTTCCAGTCCAACGCCGACTGCATGCACAGCGCTAGAAAATCGGGCCTTCAAAATAAAAGTTAGACTTTTCCACCCCAAAAAAAACAAATTCCTATTCCTATTTTTTTTTTTTTTTTTTTTTTCCTTCACTCACACATCCGCGACCCACTCGAAAGTGGGTCGCGACCCACCAGTTGAGAACCACTGCTATCGTGTATGCTACATTTAGAACGTCTGTCGTGGCCAACTGGTCTAACACTGCCTTAATTGGCTGCTTAGTCATTGTGTGTCTTTTAGGGCAGCTCGATTATGGCAAAAATCATAATCTCGATTATTTGGGTCAATAATTGCTATCACGATTATTAAAAATGATTATCCATTTACTTTGAAAACATCCATTTATTGGAAAAAAAAAAGTGAACAGTATGTTTTTAACAGTTGATTACCCTGAACCTTATAATTCAACTGAAAAACCAAAACAAAAAAATAATCGTTTTATTTCGATTATGTTGTTTTCGTTGCAAGCCAAAATCGTAATTGCGATTAAAATACGATTAATTGAGCAGCCCTAGTGTCTTTCATGTTTTACAGGGGTAAGTTTGTATTCAGCAAAGTCACAATAAAAACACAAAAAAGCCTTTAATGGCAGCGGTAAACCAGTAACGTCTGTTTTATGAGGTAAAAATGACCACATTTGTAAGGAGTTGGGTGGCTTTGAAAGAAGTATGAATAACGGCTTCAGTTCCCTGATGGAAAGGGCCTTGGGACAGCAAGGAAGAAATTATACTCAAACTAGGGCTGCACGATATTGGTTTTTTGAAACCGATACCGATAACTTCCTGCTTCTCAAGACTGATACCGATAACCGATAATAATATATATATATATATATATATATATATAATGTATCTGTAGTTTTTGCACACCTGGTGGTAAAAAAAAGACTAGTCGTGAGCAAATGAGATGAGCATTACTACTATGAACAAAACTAACCCTGGGGTCGTCTCTGGCAAACTTCTTGCCTTTTTCAAAAGCCTCGTCGATAGGTAAAAGCCCCGGTGCCTTTGCAGCTGGCTTTGGATGGGCATAAACGTTTTCTGCTGCTGCCCTTTCTGTTCCTTTTTAAAAAGGGGCAAGCCATCATCATCTACTGGATGTAATACACCGACTTATGAGAAGTACCTCATGTCTGGGTCTACATAGTGCCAGCATCTTTATTCAAATGATTTCAATCAGGAGAAAGTGGAGATGTTTACCAGAAGACCTCAACAACATTCATCTTAATATATGCTCTTTATCGGTTGCTTTCAAGCAAGAGACCCTTTTGCATACTACAAAAAACATCCTTTAATATGAGCTTGATCCGAGGCATGGGAAAAAGCCTTTAATGGCTTTTTCCCTGAAGTAAAAATACTAAATAAACCATAATGTTTTGAAGCATGCAAAGACTAGGGGTGTAACGGTATACGTAACGGTGCTGCGTCGCAGCATTCAGAGTCATTTGCTCACATTGGGTTCAACGCGTCATAGAGCGAGCAAGTCTTTCATTGGACGAGAGGCATACTATGAGAGCTGGTCAGAAGGATGCATTCAAATGTAGTCAGTAATTTGAGGAACTGTCAAAATGGCGAACGCAGATAAAGTTGAGCTCGAAAATCCTCCAGCATCATTGAAGTCTCCGGTTTGGGAACATTTTGGTTTCGCAGTTACGTACAAGGATGACGGACAAAGACAGGTGGACCGAACCAAAGCTGTTTGTCTGCATTGTTCAACTAACATTGGTTACGCGGCTGGAAATACATCAAACTTGCACACTCATTTGAAAAGGCATCACCCGAACGTGAATATCACCGATACCAAAAGAAAAAAGACTGAAGTGCAAACCCAACTCCCGCTAGCATTTAAGCCTCCACCACTCGCAAAAAGTTCAGATGTTACAAACGCCAAATATCCTTATGTTGCCATGTTAGCAAAGCGCTACCTGGCTGTATCTGCTACCTCTGTCCCTGGCGAGAGGGTGTTCTCCACAGCAGGAGACATTGTTAGTGCCAGCAGATCTGCCCTTTCGGCAAGCAATGTGGACAAGTTCATCTTTCTTTAAAACAACATGAAAATACAATGACAAGCAAGTCATACTATCAAACTGGCTGCTTAGGTACTAGTACAGTACAGTTCAAATGCAGATTATTTAAATTCATCGAAATGCTGCACCTTAATGTTTATTTTATTATATTTTGTATTTATTTGAGTGAATATTCACAGTTTAATAATAATTAAAAACCCAAAACTAATAGTTTATGTTTTGTGAGTAGGCTACTAGTAAAGTTCAAATACAGATTATTTTAGTTCATCGAAATGCTGCACCTTAATGTTTATTTTATTATATTCAGGGGTGCACATAACTGGTACGCATGCGCGGCAACTAGGGATGTCCCGATCACCTTTTTTTGCTCCCGATCCGATTCCGATCATTTGATTTTGACAATCTGCCGATACCGATTTTTCCCAATCCGATCTTTATGCAATGCATTAAGAGAAAAAAAAGGAAAAAAGCATTCAAGTTGTCCCTTAAGGTTATTTTTTTATTTAAATGACAGTACCCAACTATCCATTCTATCCAACATGGATATAGCTTCTTTTTTTCACAGCAGCATTGGATCAGTTCAGTTGTGCAGCATTGGATCAAAACAAAATAAAGCTTATCAGTGGTCCACCACAAAATAACCATGTAAACAAATTGAGTGCAGATAGTGCAGTAACAAAACAAAAATAACTCTACTGGAAAGAGGTAGCTTGACTAGCTTCACAAGTTCACATTCAGTCACAAATAATAAAATAAAATAAAAATGTGGCTTAGTGCAGAATTCTAGCCTTAAGAGTCTAGTAATAATGCAATGAACAACAGCAGCTTAACATAACATGAATAAACAAAGCATTATATTTCCATTTTACTGGAGTAACACAATTCAATAGTAATCAGCAGCGAACCACTTCAACACGTGTGTTTCGGTGTATTCACGGCATTCATTTTGTTATTCTACAGTATTGTTGTTTTATAGTTATTTGTTAATGTAACCCAATTTGTGTTCTTTGAAATTGAAAAGGATATCGCATTGTGTTACTTTCGTTGCAGTTGTATATGTCTTAAGTGTAATTTGGCTTGGCTTCCTATTTGTGGACAGGAAGTTGTTGTTGCTTTGGAAACAAGGTGACGGAGATTAATGGAGAAAAGTAATATCTACATATAAAGACGGAGAAAGTAAACGATAACGTTTATGGTTAAGTGTTAGCACCCCCCGAAGAGGCACAAGCTCTTACGTTGATATTGGAGATTTCAATAAATTCAATTTGAAAAAAAAATGTGGGGGGGAATGAAAAAACAAACAATCGTATTAGATTGGTTGTGTTGAACGTAGCTCTGTTCTTTCCACCACGCGGAACCTCCTTCTTGCAAACATTGCATCTGGCTGTTACACTGCCTTCGCTTTCAATTTTATAATACTTCCAAACTCCTGACATTTTCTCTGTCCCGACTCCCGAGTCACCAGCTGAACGTAGCCTCTCGTTAGCTTACTGCTACTATTAGACACTGCGCCCACTCTGTTGCCAGATTTGAGAGAAATAAGCAACCAGGTCTATGAAAACAAGCCCAAAGAAAGACATACATGATGTTGTGTAATTTTAACCCAAAACTAAGGCCTCAGGATGACTTTAAGACGTGAACATGGTCATTTTTGTTTTGTAACATTAAATAAAATAATTTTTTTAAGGATTCCCGATCCCCGATCTTTTTCTCCCGATTCCGATCTTTTAAAAATCATGTGATCGGATCGGGACATCTCTAGCGGCAACAATCCGAAATGCGTACTGTCTCTTGTGTCACAAAGTGCATTTGCATACCGACGTACTTGTGAAGCTTTTCCAGAAGGCGGTTAGATCACCGGACGACAGAGTTGGTCTCCGTGTGCACAGACAGGGCTGCTGTTAACGTCGGTCTGTACAACGGAACTGTGCCAAAACTACGCCAACCGGCTGCAGAGGGAGACTCTCGCCCTTCACTGCAGAACTGCGCTAAAACAGCTGATCACAACGGTCACGCACTGTGATCACGGAGTACTCCACTAGCCCCCTGTAATAGATGTAGAACATGTGATGGAGTATTACTAACCTGACTCAGACGGTTTGTTTCACCAAACTATCTAGGAAAGCTCCATTGGAAGCCATTTGGAAAGAGCAGGCACTTTCAAAAGCACTTGGCAGGTGATTGTATCAATCTGTCCATCACCTTCTATCATGGGCCACTTCTGATTGATTAACAATGGCTGGTACATGTGGAGCACAGCACTTCTGACACACCAGAAGAAGAAAAAAAATTATAAAAAAAGTTTAAAAAAATAGCAGGCTTTGCGATTTGATAATCGCATCATCTCGAATCGCGATTTCGATTTAAAATCGATTAATCGTTCAGCCCTACCCCTGATTATATTATGTATTTATTTGAGTGAATACATTATTCACAGTTTAATAATAATTAAAAAAAACCAAAAATATGTTATGTTTTGTGATAATTTTTTCTGCTGTACCGAAAACATACCGAACCGAACCGTGACCTAAAAACCGAGGTACGTACCGAACCGAAATGTTTGTGAACCGTTACACCCCTAGGCCAAAGACACATAATTACGAACCTGCTATTTACTCTGCAACATAAATATATGGATTGGATTATTATGTTTTTTTTTATGCTGGAACTGTCCTAGTTGGACGTTTCCAATTGTTTGTTTTTATCACAGTCAAAGGGGTACAGATTTGTATTTTCCTACAAGCAAATGCGAATGTTTTATCGTGGTAGGTTTATTTGATTTATTTTGAATACATTAGTAGTCGACAAATTGTGAAGAAGTATGTATTTCTACTCTACATCACCATGGCAATACGCCTGATGGATGTGTCTCCTTAGAGTCCAACAGGCAGGTACATTTGAGGTCACTACAGTGACATTCACCTGGGTCAACCTGAAGCCAAAGAGGCCGGTGTCAAAACACGTCCATGATGTGAATAGTGATGACAACCAGTGAATAGGAAGTCACGGTTGCTATGGCGATAAAGAGGACTAATTGAAACAGCTGAAGCGAGGGTCAGCAGCACCACAGCCAGACTTTGTCATCCATCATGCAGCCTGCCCAGACTTGATGGCGGCCCAAGGTGAGATGGAGATGAATCGACAAAGACATGAAGAGAGAGTACGGAGGAGGAGGAAAATGTGGGAGGAACGGAGGAAAATGTGGGAGGAGGAGGTGAGGATGTGTTCATCGATCACTCAGAGGCGTCTGCTGACATGGCAGCTACAGGGATCCTTTGTGTTGGCAGTGATGCGATATATATACAGTAGGTGTTTTGGCACACGCCTCTGTGTCCACATGTGTATCCTGGCATGGAGGTAAAGGCAGGTCCTCTTTCCTTACAGCCATAGAGATGAGAGGGTGTGTGTGAGGTGCCTAGGAGAGAGGAAGGGATACTAAATAAGTTATCCATTTATTGAGCTGACATATTTCAACATGTCCTAGCTCTAAGTAATTGTGTTAAATTTGAAAAGTCTTCCAGAGGCAGCGCTGACACTAGGCTATAGTGACGGCTGACCTTTGCTGCGAACACACGGCCTCATATGGTTTTCCCTCGGACACGATTTGTTTCTGCTGCCGTTCGCGAGTGGCTGAGTGGCATGATATTTAAACGCTGAGATGAGGCTCCAAGGGCAGCTACACGCTGTACAGGGAAACAGACCTGAAAAACAGAAGAGGAAATCATGTGAGAGAAAGCACGCAATTTGTGTAACCCATCTGAATGCCCGAAGAGCCGAGTAAAACAGATGCCTATGTCAGGGGAACCATTTGAGAAGCTATCTGACACAACACACACTGCGGTCGAGGCTAACGGGACTTCTACACCATCAGCGCGCTCATCCTCATCCACTGCACAGATTGCAAATGGAATTTCCCTCCTGTCATCTTGGACTACTTCCGCTGATTGTCCGTCCCAATTACGCAAAGCTTTGCTGTCATCTGAACGTCTACATGGCTCTTTCGATTCCCTAGGATAGTCGCGGGTAAACGCTCCTGAAAGCACGTGTTTAGAGCTCCTCAATTTCAATTCTGTCCCATTTCTACCAAAAGAAATTCCCCTTGTCTCCTTGCCTCACATCTGTCCCTCGGGGCTAGCCCAGTTTAGAATAAACATCGGCAAGCAGCTTTGTCTCTATGGCAACCGCTGTGCATGCTGAATGGTGGAGCAGGCAGGGAGTAGGTCGGTCTGAGTGGGGATGGTGGTAAATGCGATCTAGTTTCATTTCGAGTGATTTGGCTCCGGGTTAAAGCAGGACTGAGATCCACTGGAGCCCCCAGGAGACACGTTTTCTTTCAGTAGGAATCCAAAGGAAGAAGAACAGGGTGACGGTGGTTAGTTGCCTGGGTTACCCGGTAAAAGGGGTCAGTGGGGTTGGGCTGTGAAAGCCACCCAGTCAGTCCGTCAGTCGGTTTAAGCTCAACATGACCCCGTCTCCCTTAACGCCTCGATTACCGGCTCGCCTGTGTACAATTAAAGCAGCTTTTGCCTCCATCCCACTTTCTGACAGCCTGAGGAAGTGTTGGATTGATCCAGCCAATACGCTCAATCCGCTCAAGCATGCAGGGTATTTGTTTTTCTTATTTCCTTGTTCTCTTGTCTAAATATTATTTAGTTCCGGATTTGTCAGCAGGGATTTTGCCGGGCATGTTTTCCCTCCACATGCTGATTGCCGAGTAGCTCCAAACACGCAGTGTTTTCTACATTGTTGTATCTAATGTGTAGATTGTGCTCAGTTGTACCCATCTGCTTTCCCGCATTGTTTCCAGGCAAGTTTCAATCTGTTGCCAGAGCTGGGTGTCCTTTGACCCAGTTCATGCGTCAACAGGCAGCTGTCTGTACAGAACAATGTCAGACTATCGGAGGATGAAACTGCTGTTAAAACAGACATAACGTACCTCCTGCTGTAAGTTGTCTGCTCGAAGCAGACCACCCTGAAGGTTATCTGACACTAGCATCTCAAGGTCGTTCCAGGGGGTTTGGCTCAGACTCCGTTATTGTAACCGCTCCTCCAATTTGGCTAGTCCTCTGCTCAATTACATTTGTCTTTGTATTGCTTGTTTGTCTTGCATGCTTTGTGTGCATCTCTTCTGATAAATGAGGTCTTTCTGTATCGAGGCTGTTTGAGGTGCAGGCCCATTTGGCTTTGTCTTCCAGTTGTTAGCGTTGACCTAGAAGAAGCAAACGCTCCATCTGCTGTTATTTGCAACGCCATGTAATTCAATACCACTTCCTGTCCTCACCTTGGGCAAACAGGCAAGGCCAAAGAGGTACCATTTCAGGGAAAGTGGGGGAGGGGACCATGGACACTTATGTGTTGATGTTCTTGTTCAGTGATGATGTGCAGGGACAAACGGCTGGCTTCAAGGGGAAAACAAACGAGGTGGGCTTTAGAGCTTCTTGTTAAATCTTTGTGTGTGCATGTTTGCACACCATCTGCGTGCAGTGCAGGGTGACCTTTCTTGGAGAACTAATGGGCAAAACACTGGCTCGTGATACACTATTCACAGTCGGCCAATGGAGTCAAAAGCAATAGGTACCATAGAGAGAAATAACTAGTCAGGGCCGGACTTTTGACGTAGCTACCTGCTGCTACCTCCCTCAGTCTCATGCTGGTAGGGGTTGCTATAACGTTCTGCACCTAATGTTGATTTAATCCTATAAGGCATTTATCTAGCAGAACATTCCCCACTTCCTGTTTCTTATCCTTATTCTCTTTATTTCATGCTCATTTTTCATTTTCTCTTTGTTCAGACATGTGATAGTCTAAACCAGAGTTTCCTCATCGGTTTCTGTCTTGCCGCCCTTCAGACGCTGATGACGATAATCATGGTGATTTCATTAACAATGCCAGAGTCACTCTAAAGTGGAAATAAGATTCAGCTTAGCCAGATAGCCTTGCTCTTATCAAAGCACGTTGTCCATTTATGTCAAAACTTGATGCAAATTACGCCAACTAGTTAAGCTACATGAAAAATAATCAACATTGGCAATAAGCCCATATTATTTGTCACAGCTACCATCAAACACGATAAATCATACATCAAATATGAATCCAGACACCCTCCGAGTTTAAAGAAATGTGTTAATTTAACACTTTTGCCATTTTCCTTATTATTTCTTATTAATAGCAAATCTAATGTTTTCTTTCTTTCTTCTTCGACAGCGTGATTCACTGTGACAAGACAGCAAGATGGATGAGCTGCAGGACGTACAGTTGACTGAGATCAAGCCGCTGCTGACCAATAAGGTGAGTTGTGGGGAGTTCAGGACGGTGAAAACAAGCCCCTGAGGCGACATGCAAACATCTGTGCACCTGAACTAATACGTAGAACCACACGGTTTGCAAACTGAACAGTCATGTGGTGCACATTGGAAAGGGAACAATCACGTCATATGGTCCTCCCAGGCAAATACATACACTAATACACCACGCATGCATATTCTGCGGTCCTGTTTATCAAAGTGAATTATTCATATCCGCTTGACAGTGGGAAAAGAAAAGAAGGGAGTGAGTAAAAAAGAACGTTATAGGTGAAATAAGGCTAGAGAGAAGAATAGATGTGAGGCGTTTACAACAGACATCCAGAGAGAGAAAAGACAGAGAGACATCAAAGGAGCTACTTTAAGAAACGCATCTCTTCATTTCCAGCTTGAAAGATCTGTGAGCGACGGCACAAAAAAACAATGACACATCAAAGCTCTTCCCAATCCTCTTCTGCCCTGCTCCGTCTCAACGGCTGATTAACTGATTAGAAAGACGGTTTTGTTCTCGCCTCGGGCAACTGTCAGACACTCGGGAGGGACATGTGAGTAATGCGTCAGCTCTGAGGGGGTGGCAGCACATCAGAGGTGGCTTTGAACGATGAGCAGTAACATGGCTGACCCTGTGTGGGGTGACAGGGGGAGGAAGACGCATCTTAAACTCACTCAGAACGAGGGACACTGACCTCTCACTCCACCTAGTGGCCAGCTCATTTAAAAGTCAAACCAACAGTGTTGAAAGCAGATGTGATCAAGACACAATGGTGATTATAGAAAAGAAGGATTTGTCTCTGACTCTGATCATATGTATGATTATAGATTACACATACATGTATGACTATTGATGCAGACGGGTAGGTGAGTACTGTCAAAGCAGCAAAGTAGCCATTAAAGTGAAGACTATAATTAGCGGTTGCATATGTATGATTATAGGAGCTTGAAAGTATAATGTGCATTAGAGAACAACTCGTGATAAGAGGATAACTCCATATATAGTGATGCAACAGTTTGTACAAGAAGGAGTAAAACAGTTGCATCAAATCTTTGGCAAATCAGATGAATTGCAATAAGCTGATAAGAACTGTCATCACTCTCCCCATGTTGATGCACGACCTTCATGAAGGTGCTTCTGAAATATGCCTTGCTTGTTTTAGTAATAAACCTGGGTCTATTTTCTCCATGGAAATATGAACCCTGCCGTAATCTAGAGCTGTTTGGAATAATTTGAAGCCAGTTCAAACTCTAATGTGGATTTGTTTTGCATCTTTAGTCATTGTGTTAAAAGCCTGTATTTGTGCACAGTTGCAGAAAATATTTAGCTACACTTATATTATTAGTGTTAAACTATGTGTAGAATAAGATGATACGTTTCCAGTGGTTATGGTATAGTACAGGGATGTCAAACTCAAGAAATCCGGCCCCTGACTTCATGTTATGTGGCCTATGTATGTGGCCCACAAGAGCTTGCAAAGAATATAATATGATTATTATATGGTTACATGCCGATTAACAGAAGCACGTTGCCCGTAAACTACATGTCCCACAATGCATCTCAAATGTGACTTTTCTTTTTCTAAGAATCCGACTTTTTTTCTTCAAAATGTCACTTTTGCTTTTTTGCTTTTTTTTCTCCAGAATTTCACTTTTCTTTGTAAATCATTTTGTGACATTCTCACTGAAGAGACTTGCAATTATTTGCCCTAGACTTCTGCTTTCAGACGTAGTTAATTATGAAGTTATTACCCTATCCAATAATAATCCAATGCAGGGGCAATAACATTATTTTATATATATTTATATATGTATGTATTTTTTTATATAGTCTTATATATAAAACTGGCCCTTTGAGTGCAACTATGATGCTAATGTTGCCCGAGATGAAATTGAATTTCACACCCCTGGTATAGGTTTGTGTACGACGTCTAAAAATGCAATATTCATTACATGTTTTCCAAAGAAGCATCATCATCATTTCATGTTGGTGTTTATCCTTTCAAAAACTACATTTTCACTGCATTGAAAAAACTGTTTGCTCTTATACACAAATGGAGAAACACACCTGCTTCAACCGGGCAGGCCTGGCAGCATCTAACAACGCCTTAAAGAGTGTTTGTATAACCACAATACAGACAAATCCATTCTTTTCCTTTTTTGTTTGTTGATGAGGTAATAAAGTGACACCAAAGCTTTATTTCAGATGCTCAATGTCAGCTTTAAATGAAGCAAAAGATATTCAGCACAGCCCTGTTGCAATCAGAGTAAGCACTTTTAGTTCCTTCCTGTCCTCTTGTCTCCACAATGGATTAAGCTGATTCTAATTCAATACTTCAGAACCAGACGGCTGCATTATAGCAAGAGAAGAGCGTAGACTAGAATCATGTTTTCAGCAGGACTTCTGCTGCACAGCTCCATCAGAAGAGAGAAGAAAGTGGGAGCTGCTTTGTAGCCACCATCTGCCTCTACACCCCCATGTACCCACCGGTCTGTCCTACAACCGAATCCCTCAACAATCCTCGTTGTTGTTGCCGCCCACTCTCGCTTTTCTGCCCATTGATCTGTAGCTTCCTGCTGTCTGAGCAAAGACAAAAGGCACACTGGGAACACTCTCTGTAAAGAAATGCCACTTGTTTATGTCCTATATTTGAAGAGTAAGGCTGTTGGGATGTTAAAAACGAAACTCATATTGCATCACATGCCCCAAAGTGTCGATGGTGGTGATTTATCATTCACAGAAGAACATTATGAGTTTCCTGAAAGTCCTTACAGGGTGTGTCACAAACAGTTGGACAAAAATAGATCCATAAACAACGACGCAAAGTGCTCGCCACAATGTGTCGCGTTCGATCGTATTATTTAGAGATGGCAGCTCATACTAGTAGACTGAGGTTACATCTGTAATGTGCGTAGGTTTCTGCGATCCGGGCTCAATTCTCTTCTTAGATTCCACTGCTGAAATCAAACTAATAACTTATATACATGATGACCAAATACTTTAGATCTCATTTGAAGTCCTTAACCCTCCGTCCCCGTCCCCCCCCCCTTACTTTGGTGTTCGCGGTCCTGTGTTAACTGCTATTACATTAACACAAAAACCATTAATCATCACCACATTTAATTCAACACCCTTTCAAACTGTACATATTGTATCAAACTGCTGGTGTACATGAACAACTGCAGTACATATACAAAGAATAGACACTGAACATGTATTGCGTGTGATCCATGTGGGGGGATAGGCACATAAGAGTGG
The DNA here is from genome assembly GCF_902827115.2 of Pseudochaenichthys georgianus. Lineage (NCBI taxonomy): Eukaryota > Metazoa > Chordata > Actinopteri > Perciformes > Channichthyidae > Pseudochaenichthys > Pseudochaenichthys georgianus. The sequence goes on along the minus strand of NC_047507.1, from coordinate 7,245,019 downwards.
GATTTGTGTGTGTGACATGGGGGGATTGGGCACATAAGGGGGACACACACATCTAGAGTATGTGTGTGTTTTATCTGATCCGGATGGTTACTAATTCCTCTCCTTTATGGCGGGAACACCATGGATGTTACAAAGTTCACTAAATCATCCAACATTCAATGAAAGTGGTGATCAGCCATTTTATATGTTCAAATGTCTTCTGTGAAGGATATCATGAAGCCTTAATGCAATCGAATGGAAAACAATAAAGTTATGATTGATGAAAGCAGTAAATCGGTCAGATTTGACCCGAAGACAACAGGAGGGTTGGAGCTTATAACAAAGTGTGACAATGCCAGTATTTATTCCATCTGTTCACACATGAATAGTTGGAACCTCTGTTAAATGGCGTATGTAATCCTCCTCTCTCTTTTCTTGCAGAATGCTCGCAACTTTCAGGATTTCGACTGCCAGGTGAGTGTTGCTCTCCGCTGCCTCACAAAGCTTCGTTATGCCCTGATTTAGGGGGATGCTGTTGTGTAAGAAGAAGGGGGTTGGGGCTTTCTGCCTTCCCCCTCCTTGTTTACATGCCCTACATTCATCCTCACAGGCATGTATTTACTGCACAACACACGCTGGTGACATATCGGTTAAGTAATAGACATTGATAGGGAGTGATCCACCCGTCTATGGATCCACCACACTGTCTTTGGGTCCCCCGTTATGTATTGGATTTAAATGATTGGCTCTATTTTTTATATTAAACCTATTACATTGAGGTTTTCTTTGTTTTGCATGGATGTATATGTTAGTCACTTTGTAGTTGTAATTCTGTGGGCTGCAGATCATGTGTCCTGATATGAAAAGCTAACATCCAATCACATTGGTGGTTCTGGATATACGTTATAAGAAGTGAGCATTGCGATGGCTTGTTGCTCTAAACACAAAGCCGTTAGCAACACACCCTCTCTCCCCTGTGCTACGACCAAACCCTGCAATAATGGCAACGTGCCATCAAAGTAAATACACGGTGGACTTATTGGACTCATCCTCCTCTGCAGAGCTTTAAAAATAACGTGGCCGGTTGTTCAGTTAGAACACTTCCCCGAGAGACTGTCCTTTTTTTAGTACATATCGGGAAGAGATGTACAAGTGCAGCGATTCCACATATCTTTTTATAGTTGTGTCAGAAAGAGTCTTCTACGGCAAGGTGCTATTGTTTCTGTGTTACCGAAGCTGCGGCATTTCAACCACAGTCAGATCTTTGATGTGTTAATGTGGGAATAATTATCATTAAAGAAAAAATCTGGATTGGCCTTGAGCGGGCACTGTTCCAGACCTTTCTTTGATGGTTTCTCTGCGTCGGGAGCGGGGTTGCCAGCCCTCCTCCTCCTTTCCTTGCAAGGAGTCTCTTGCATGAGCATTGACTCCCCACTGGCGAGAATTCTGTCTGCTGTGTTTCATGAGCATCACGGCAGCAAAGGGTTAAATCTTTCCTCCCTCTCACTTTCTGCAGTCATGGCTGCGTCCAGCATCCCAGCAGAGCTAAATATAACTCCTGCAGGCGGAGAGGATTGCATGTTAGCAGCAGCATGCTACATGCTCCAATCCTGTCTGCATTGTACTGAAACATTAGCATTCATCACATGCTGCAGCTGCTCATCATTTTGAGGGCCATATTCCTTTGCACTCCCCCTCTATGGGATTCATATCAGCGGCTGCAGTTGTACTTTAAAGACACAATTGAACCAGGATTGTCTCAGAGGAATTGAGGCAGACTTAAGTGTATTCAACCTATTTTCCATGGCAGCCATTTTGACCTCACCCAGTCGCATTCAGGAGTCCAAAGGAATTATTCAGACAGATGCTTGTAGGGCTGTTTGGAATGCTTTTCCACACAGTGTGAACTCGATGGATAGAATACCTGTCCTCTTTCATGGAAGACATTTCTGCATATCAAACCAGTAAAAGCACAGGTTCTTAAATAATAACTGAATTGCATATAGAATATAATTTGAATAGAGATTTTCCCACAATGACGAGACACAATGTCTCTTATGAAAAAGGCCTCATGTCAAATGAGTTGAAATCTTAAGAATAACTAGAACTTGTTATTTTATTTAAAGAGCAGCAAGAAAATATCGTCCTCCTGAATTTTTGGATGAAAATGTTAGAAAATGTATGTATTGTTTGGTTTTAAAGGGGAGACATTCTGAAACAAGGGAGTTGGCTATCCTGGGATAAGTTGCAGTATCCCCGTTGCAAGCTGTTTAACCCAAAATATTGGCTATATAATAATGCATTCCTCACACATGAGTCAATGTTTGCTTCTTCCACTCAGTGTGAAATATATAAAATGGAATATACTTGTTGCTATGTTAATCTGAAGCATGTTCTGTGTAGGACAGGCTTCTGCTGGCTGGTTTTACATGAACTGATATAAGCTCCAATGTGATGTCAATTTAAATAAGGAGCATTATTCGTTTGCAGCTGACTACCACAATCTAATCAGTTTAGTAATATAAAAACTACTAGTTCAAGGCAGCAGACATCATAAGAATATATATCGTGTGTGGGGGAGGGGTCCTCACGTTACACCATCACTCTAAGAGACGATGTGACATTCCTGCAGCTGGAGGACAAATCCAGCTGCTCTCCTCGAGACTACAACGAAAGCTCCTACTAGAGGCGCCCATAGGTACTGCAACGTATCACACCCTCTGCACCTGCAGGAGGAGGGCGGTTATAGTGGTGGTGGTGGGGTGGGGTCAGAGAGGAGAACATGGAGGGTGTGGTACTGCAGTTTTGACCAGATGTCTTGCTTACACCACAGAGACGTGAGGAGGGGGGAGGAAGGTGTGACTCAGCCTCAGCCACCCATGAGACCGACTGGGTTTTAAAGTGCACACTCTGGAACACCGGGTTACTTCATGGAAATGGCTGACTGGTCATTTTAAAAATAGAACATCTCAGGGTGAATGGTGTTTGTGGTGGCGAGCAAAATGTTGAGATGGTATCCATTGATCTGAATGTGATGTTTTAGCTTGTAATTGGCACGATTAGATTATTTTTTGTTATCAGTCATATTTATAAAATACTATACATTACACTGCACTTTAATACTATCCAGAAGGTTTGCACTTCTGGTTATATGCTCATTGTATTTCATTGTCATAGTTCTTGTACTCTGTGCAATGACAATACAGTTGTATCTAATGTAATATAATATAATTGTTTATTACATTTCATTTAGCTGAACATTTTTCCAAAGCAACCTACAAGAAGTGCATCATTTAACATGAAAACACAACCTCAAAAAAGCATGAATCCTGCAAGTACATTAGTTCTAACGAAGTGCTAACCTGTAAGGTTTCAGTCTGCAGCAGAAGATGTGTAGATATCTGCTGTCTTGATATAAATGGTGAACTAGTTCCACCATTGTTGAGGTGTCCATGGTCCCACTCCAGTGAGGGGGTAGCGGGCCCTGTAACGTGTTGTTAGTCATTAAAGGTTTGTCATTTCCCGGTTATGTCCGGTTTGGTTACATGTCTTTTTGACCTTGTAACGTTGCTACACAAAGACAAGTAGAAGCTTTTCAGACAAATGGCTGCCAAGTCATGTCTTTGGCTTTCTTGTGTTCTTCACTGTCTCAGTAAGCTCAGCAGAGGGCGCCATAAGCCTGTTCCCTGTGTGGCTCGAGGCCTGTGTGGTGGTTCTTTAGTCCACTCTGCCTCACTGTTGTTGATCATCTATTTTAAATGTGTTTTGTCGCAGATATGTAGTCTGAGACGGATTATAAAAATGTCCTTTGTCATGTGATACTTCATGTCATAACAAATTACCACAGCTTAATAAAAATGTCCTATGCTTGTGCATGTTTAATATGCTTGGACATCTTTTCCATGTTTGAGGTGTCCCTCATTTGTTGCTGTCTTGAGGGTTCTCCTTCCCCCTGTTCCTCGTGGGGTTTCTTTGGGGGGGTTCTCCGCTGCGAGGGTCTAACGATAGAGGGCGTTGCATGCTGTACACACATTAAAGCCCTTTGAGACAAATGTGTGATCTGTAATATTGGGATTTGAATCAAATGAAATTGATTTACTCGAGGTGATAAACCTCAGATTCTGGCAGTGTCGATGCAAAGCTCGAACTAGAACTAGCTTTGCAGATCCGAGCGCCATGGCACGGCCGCGTTGCTCCTCAGACTGCGGAGCCCTGCTGAGACTCGGTGTGTGACACAAAGAGGCTCCCGCTCTGTCGAGGAAACTGTAAACATGTTCAGTCAATCGTCACGAGTTGAACATCACAATCTGGTGTAACGTCACAGTATACGTCAAAAGAGTCACATTCTCTCCACGATGTGCCTTGAGGGACCGGACACGGTAATAAACACACTGCTAACTATTAGTTTTTTGCAAACCTTGCGTTGCAAAATTAAAAAAATGTGTCTGGGAAAGCAATACATGTATCAAAGAACATATATGATCCATACGTATTTGGATTCCTCAAAAGTGCAGATGTTCTTTTTTGATGTTGTCTGTATGAACTTGTTTGTCTCGTCGGCATATCGAGTGTTTATTACAACACATGCATTACATGTGTGTCAGTGGCACCCTCTGTGGGTTCGGACGGGGAACATTTAGAGGAGAGTTTGCAACCAAACATGCTGCTATACCGACCCACCAATGAAGTCCCCCTTCTCTCTGTAAGCCCACCCACTCTGTGCTGTCTGCAGGTTATCTATTGGCTGCACAGAGCTGTCTGTCTCACACAGAAGCGTGACTCTCTGCACTGCTCGCCGGTGACAGAGGAGAGAAGGAGAAATCAATAAACTATGTGGATCAAATGGTTCAGAGGAAATGGATCCTCATGTAGGGTGGTGTGTAAAAATAGTAGCTCGTTGTGGGTTTCACTTTCCAGTAAGCCTGCAACATAATGAGGGTTATCTGCTGAATATCAACACTGGAGCTCGTGCTGCAGTGACACTTGCAGCAGAGCTATTGATGGCGTATGCTGCATTTTACACGACTCTCTTGCAGGGTGATATCAGGGTCTGAGGTGTTGAGGTGTGTGTTATCCGGCTGCTGAGGTCACTCACGGTCTTCTCCCTCAGCAAGGTGAAGCTAATGTGAATCTGGGCGATTGATGCTGAATCTCAGCAGCCATTTTGCTGATGCAGCCCAGGAAAGCTGTCAAAGTCAGCCTCCTCTCTCTTCACTTTATCACGCTGTGACGTCAGCAGCCTGCCCGTTTTCCAGGTCTGCCTCTGCATCCTTTGCACCCCATCACCCCCTCTTCCATCCACCCTCCCCCTCCTCTTTTCTTCTCTAAGCGCCACCCCTCTCCCTCTACCCACCTGACCCGCTGCAATCCAATTAGACGCACCGGTGGCTGGATGCACGGACGCGCTGTGACTACAAAGCACAAACTGCAGTCTCACTCTCCTCCCCCTCTCTGTCTCTTTTCCCCTGCTCTCTTTCCCACATCCTCTCTTGTTCTTTCTGCATCTTATCCGACCCCTCCTCCTTCTTCTGCTTCCATTCAGATTATTTACCCATCTCCTCCTCACTTCCTCTGCTGTGTCTTTCTCCTCCCTCTCTTCTCCGTCTTCCTTGTCGCTGCTGCCTCACCCTCACATCCCTCCCTTCCTATCACACTCCCGCCCTCCTCCTCCTGCTCCTGGAGACCTTCAGAGCTGCCCAGCACACACTTGCACATAGCATAACACTCTGCTCTCCTGCGTGGGAAAACATGTCAGCTATTCTGGACCTGGACCAGATTGCATGCTCTGGGAATGGAGTGGTGAGTGACAAATGCATCTTGCCTGCTATGACACACCTGGCTTGGTCCTTGCAGATTCATATTGTGGTGGGGGGGGGGTTGTTGTGCGGGTTCCCTAAAGCAGGGGACGGCAGCTGGCTCTGGGAAGGGAAACGCTGGTGGGGGTCTTTCCTGGCTTGCCTGTCACCACGTTTAGCAGATGGCTGTGACTTTGGGCTTTTTCTGTGTGTGTGTGTGTGTACGTGTGTACGTGTGTGCGGTCTGCACAGCCTAAACATGCTCAGGGTGCAGTGGTGCATTGTAATGTGAGGGTATGAAAGATGTATGTGTTCAGTGCCCAAGTGTCTCTGAATCTGCAAACGCCACAACAACATGCTGTGTACGTGCAGTCAGTGGGGTCGTTCTGTGTTTCGTGTTCCAGTGCGTCTCAAATGAGTGTTTTCAGGTCTTTCAATAACTGCAGGAATGCGTGTGTGGCCCGAGAGCGGCTGTCGATGGTTCATCGTGCCAGCATTGTGTTTTCTAATTCTGTTGTCACGTAGAACAAGCAGGGAGGTCACTCACCCCGACACACACTGCACGACAAAAGTCACTGCTGCAGAGAGTTAGCCGTGTCCTCCCCCTGCTTCGTGGTGTGTGCTGCGGGCCGGGGGGCGGTGTGTGTGGCAAAGAGAGTAGGGGGACATGTACCTGGGATGATCCCACTGGAGAACATGCACACAGCACACGTGTGTGTCCTGTGTGCACGTTGAATTCCTTTGCATCCTGATGGGGGCTGCTTGGTGCTTCTTGCCTGTAATGCTGCTCTCTGGGGAGATTGATGCTGGTCCTGGCAGGGCGTGGAAAGCAGGCAGGAGGGGGAGGAGGGATTGAGAAGGGAGGGATTGCGGGAAGAGGAGCAGACTGACACATTGCTCTCCTTTTTTTTTAACCTCCTTCACCCTCCTTGATTGTGGGAGCACACACCCAAATGCCTCATGCAGCCCCTCTCCTCAAAGCACAACCCCCTACTCTGTATTCCTCTCTCACCTGCCCCTAAAACATCCACACACACTTATTGTCCTTCTGCTAGCCGCCATGGATGTATTAAAGACAACAAAAGGGTTCCAGTGCTCTCCTTCTACAGCTGTCCAGGCCGGCCGCCACACCCCGCGTCTGATTTCTTGAGATGCTGCCGTGTGCACACATGTATCTGTGAAAGTAGATGGTGGGAGGCAGCACTCCCCGATCAATGCAGCCAAGTCACCAGGAGCTAAATGGATAAATAAAGGGTAATCTCTCTCCATGATTCTCTACCCCTTGTTTTTTTTGCCAGCACATGATTGGAAAGGCACGATACATTAATGCGGCCCTTCTGTTTTAAGACGCATCCTTCTCTTAGTCATTCAGGACTCCTCCGGTCTTCTCTTTTTTCTCTGTCCCTGCTTTCACGCTCCTTTTCCTCCAAACCACCTTCCAGGCTATATTTTTGTTTTATCTAATCATCCCCCCCCACTAGGTTCCCTTCACCTTTTTTTAAATGTACTGCCTCTCTCTGCACCGGCGTACTTGCCTGCTTTCTCCAGCGACTGTTCAGTACATGACAGAAGGCCTGCATTTGCACACGTGTTTGCCTTGTTTCTTAGAGCAAAGCCTCTCTGTCCCAGTGCCCTTGACTCTGTCCCAGTGCCCTTGACTCTGTCCCAGTGCCCTTGGCTCTGTCCTTGTGTCAAAGCTAAACAATTCTGCAGTAGCAAATTGAGTCTATGACGGGTTGTTCTGCACCCCGCCAGGCCGAGGTTGCAGAGTCACTTCATGATCTCCTGTGGAAAGGTCTCCGATAGGTCCATGGCTAACTGTCCGCATGACAGTATCTCCAGTTCCATCTCCGGTTGAGAGGTTACATTGTAGCACACAGACTGTGAGCGTTTCGCATGGTTTTCATGTTTTGTGCGACTGCCTTATCTCTATAGCAACTCCCACACAACGAGGATTTCTGAGTTGGTCGCTGACGTGAGCAGCATTTGTTCCTTTTGTGTTACTGTGTCTACTACAGATAGCAGATGTATATTGCTGCAGCCTCGTCCTTGAGAAAGTAGCTTCACCACCTCTGTGGAGAGTGTGACACACATCCATCGGACAAATGTCTGCAGGAGCGAGCAGGAGGGGGACACAGTCGGACTCTGTGTCTGTCAGCCGTAACCGGTGCCTCTCGTCCGCACACGCTCTCTTTATTATTGATGACCAGTGGGCCTCGAGACCAGGCGAGACCAGGCGAGACCAGGCGAGACCAGGCGAGACCAGGCGAGACCAGGCGAGACCAGGCTACGCCCGTGCAGTACACACTCACATGCACATGTAGTTATGTCATGCTGACCTTGGGTGTGTTTTTGTGATGCTGTGATTCTGGCTTTATCACTTCCTGTATATGCTATCGCTTCCCGTTATGTCACTTCCTTTATCACTGGCTCATGAAACATTCATGACGACCTCTTGTCATCTTTTAGCTAATCCCCCTGATTTATCTTCATCACATTTCAGAGTCTTCCAGTGGGTGTCAGCTAAAGCCATGGAATGTCTTCTTTGCTCATGTTGGATAGATGAAGATATTCAAACAAAGGCTATGTAGGGAAGGGAGCTGGTGTGAGGTCTTGGCATTTTAATGGGTTCTGCAAAGATATTTTATTTTTGCGGAGTCATACTTGTGAATGCACGGAGTTTCAGACCCTCGGATAAATGGACTGAAAAGACATTCCCAGTGAGCCCAGTCGGTGCTTTGTTTGTCCAAGGCTACAAGGAATGTGTGCTGGAGGAGAGGTGCATGCTTTGCATCCTGAATCTGAGACTCCAATGTTGTCGACGGTGGCTGATTACTTTAAGGAAATCTGAAATCAGCTGTTTTCCAGCCTTGATAAAGCATTGTGGTAAATGTAATTGTTTCTCAAAGCTGAAACTATCGTATGTCACTAATAACATTGTCTGTGTAGCCCGAGCGACTGTAGCTCGTCTTTCCATGCAATAGAGCTCCATTAGTGTCCACGTATTAGCGCTGTGCCATTGCGTCGGACGACTTCCGCTACAATGAACATGGACACATGTTGTAGATTTGGAAACAGCCCTCAGCTGCTTCCCCAGTGATCATTGATGGGTTGTTCCGCAACACTGAGCATGCTCAAGGATGTAGTTCCCGAAACTCCTCTGCTAGTTTGGAAAGCTGAAAATAACTGAACTGCAAAGACCATGTTCATGAAGAAATATGACACCAAATCCTCCTTTTATTATGATTTTAGTAGTTTTTGGAAGAGTTTTGGGGCAACAAATCTTTAAAAGGCTTCAAAGACAGAATTGTTGTTTATTTATTACTTCAGCCATAAACAAATTGGTATGTGCCGTCATTGGCTGTCCTGTATCAGACGACTCGCATGTCACATTAAAAGCTTTTTCTCTTTACACCGAATACATACGTCATTCTTAACCCGTTCTCTTTCTTCTTCTCTGTGGCTGCAGGAGCATGACATTGAGACTCCCCATGGCGTCCTCCATGTGACGATGAGAGGCGTTCCCAAGGGCAACAGACCCGTCATCCTCACCTATCACGACATCGGCCTCAACCGTGAGTACGCCAAAAATAGACTCATCGATACACAATGTCCTGGATGTGATGAGCTTTAGCTTCTGACGGTCCCGCATGGCTCCTCTGCAAAGATTCAACTGCTGAACTTTCTCCCTTTCCAGACAAGTCGTGCTTCAACACCCTGTTCAACTACGAGGACATGCAGGAGATCACGCAGCACTTTGCAGTGGTTCACGTGGACGCGCCCGGGCAGCAGGAGGGTGCCCCTCCCTTCCCCAGCGGGTGGGTTTCACACTAGTTTTACATGCACTTAACTCACTTAAATGGAGACTCCGTTTTATATCCCGCAATCCATTTTTTCAATTGAGAATGGAACATTTGAGGTTCATTTGCTCATTTTCCATCCGGTTAATAACAAAGGGAACATTTGAGCTAGGGCTGTGCGATGAGGGCAAAAATCATAATCACGATTATTTGGGTGAATAATTGATATCACGATTATTAAAAAGAATTATCCATTTACTTTGAAAACATCCATTTATTGAAAAAGAAATGTGAACAATATGTTTTTAACAGTTAATTACCCTGAACTTGAAGTATAATTCAACTAAAAAACCAATACAAAAATAATAATAATCGTTTTATTTCGATTACGTTGCTTTCGTAATCGTTGCAAGCCAAAATAAATCGAGATTAAAATACGATTATTTGCACAGCCCTGATTTGAGATTTTCAATTCGTCATAGACTCCTTTGATTAATTCAAACGTGATGAAATGACCTCATACTCACGATCGACCTTCATGTGTTTAATCTGTTTCCAGTTATCGATACCCCACCATGGAGGAGCTGGCTGAAATGCTGCCCTCCGTCATGACTCAGCTCAAGTGAGTGTGACCTGTGTCGAGCTGATCAATGATCATGTGCATTAATTGACCAGTTGTCGACAGTCTCTGTAACCAATGGTTTCTCCGCAGGGTCAACAGCATGATCGGCATCGGCGTGGGAGCAGGCGCCTACATCCTCTCCCTCTTTGCAGTGAGTCCCCATCAGGACCACCCTCTATTTCTCCCGTGTTATCGCCCCCTTCGGTCTGTTTTCGCCTCTTCTAATAACTGTAGGATTTCAGGCCACACAGCTTGTGGAACATTAAAGCCCACACGGGCCAGCAGGTCTCTCCACAGTCGGCTGCATTCGCCGTCACTCCCCAAATGATGAATCACCTTGGCGATTTCTCTCCTTTTCACTTGCTTACGACTTGCTTCTGCACTCGAAGCATTTGGACAATGGAGCGGAAAGAGCCAGGAGTGACGGAGAGGAGCGCTGAAAGATGAATTATAGAAAGAGGATGGTGGTCCGGGTAAAAAGGGAACGGGATTAGCAGGAGAACCAGCCGTTTCTCTAAGGAGTCGGCTCTTGTTCAGAATTAATGAAGACCATTGATTCTGAAGTGCATTTGCTCCGACCGCCTTGGAGCAAAACGGGTTTACCCTCTATGGATTTATAGCAGCTGTAGCATTTGCATCGTGTTGAGAGCAGCCTCCGCAGTATTTCCTCAGCACCGAGTGAGATGGATCTTAGATTTCCCCAGACATCCTCTTTCTGTTTTCAGGCTATTCCAAAACCACCCCTTAATTTAGAAGCCCAGGTTTCCATCTCATTGTTTTATGTCTCTTAATTGAAACGAACAGACATTCTTCACTCTGTCATATAGGAGAACACTGCAGTGGATTTAATCTGTGTGTGCACTGTTCAAATTATTCATAAAACCCCGGGGAATAAGATTACAAAGTTTCATTTTGACGATGAAGCATTGGGTAGGCAAAATGATTTTAGTCCACTGACAAAACGACACTGTAAGTTTATACACGGGGGGTCCGCGGGGTCTTAAAGAGTATTACAAGTTAATAAATCAATTTAGCGAAAATGAAGGCTATTAAAAAGTATTGAACTGCATTTTCCAAGGTATCACATTTTGTAGCTTGTTTTCAATAAGTATATAAATTGTCCAAAGAGGTTGTGTTCTACAGTCTGCCTGAATGTAATCATGGCGTAGGTGTGTAGTGTGATTCTGTGGAGTTTATTGATGGCATCCCGTTGGGTTTGACGTCATCTGAACCGGACATCGCACGCTCACTGCTTGATAGCGCGCGAAGGTCCGTTTACGCCGGTTGCTAAGCAACATCGTTATGGCGAAATGCAAGTTAGCGTCCAAATGGTTGGAGGATAAGGAGGAAGGACAATCAATACTGTATATGGTCAATGTGAGGTAAAGTGTGTCGCCAAGGTAACCGGTTAAAACTCCAAGTGGCGATGAGGTCTTAAAATGTACGGAAAGGGTCTTAAAAAAGGTCTTAAAAGGTCCTACATGTGACTTCAGGACTCCTGCACACACCCTGATACAAGCGTGAAAGCTGTCGTCGCTCCACAGGACGCATAATGCAAGAATACGCCCATGTAGGAATATCTTATTTATCTAAATGTTTAACAAGCTGGCCCTGACATGCATCCTTCCCCCGCAGCTGAACCACCCCAGCCTGGTGGAGGGTCTGGTTCTGATCAATGTGGACCCCTGTGCCGAGGGCTGGATCGACTGGGCTGCTTCAAAGGTCAGTATCACCGCTGCAGCATCCTCAGTGCTCTCTGCAACATCAAGCTATTTATACTGACTACACTTGAATAATTAAGCAGTCATTTCAGTTTCCTGCCATTTGTCAGGTTGTTATTGATTGATGCCGTACCCTAACACACTATTTCAGGCTCACTGTTGTATATCATTCATGCTTAGCATAGTTTATTACATTGCATTTAGTACATCAGGTTTCATAGAGCCAAACATTTCAAGTGCTACTCAACTGGCTTTAGATAAGCCAGCCCTTTATTAGTATATAAGTGCTTTGTTAATAGTTCTATCGCTCGAAGTGGATTATTATATATAATGTAATAACTAAATAAGATTATATAATACTGGATGCTGACTCAGAGCCACCGGTTATACTCACTATATACTTGATATAATAGTACAGTATAGTTATGAATAAAATAACTTAAAGTCTTTCCTAAGATTTAAAAAGAACTTGAGAAAAGTGTAAGATTAACAAGTGTTGGATTAATGTAATGAGAAACCCGGGTAGGGACTGTAATCCTCTTTTCATTTGATTATACCTGCAATGCTCGGGTTCTCAAAGTTCACATCAAATGTAAGCTTCTTATTTGACTGGACGAACATGTTTTGATTATATTCAATGTTATTGTCATTTCACGTATTCAAGTGTCGTACAACAAACATCACTACTAATGTTTATTCATTTATATCAGTTTCATTTTGAGCGTGATCATTTGCTTTAAGTGCAGAACAAGATGGGTGGGTTAGTTAGTGAGTGTGGTTAGTGTGGTTTGTGTGTGACTGCTAGAACATTCTTTGTCGTGTTATTGTTGAGCGCAGTTGTGTAGGAGTGGGCTGACCTTCGTCCCACATACTTTAAAAACAAAACGCTTCATCTGTTCTTTTGCTCAACCAAGCCAAATGTAAAAGAAGAAACATGATGGAGAGATGACGTCCTTTACTAAAAGATAACGATTGAGTTGTTATGGAAAGTAACGGTAATGATGGAGAAAGGGACAGACAGACAATATTCCTATTTCTTTAACATTAATACTGCCTCTTTGTGTATTGTCTTCTTTATAAATGTCAACATCCAACATTAAATCAGTGAATACTCTTCTGTACGTATAAACCTCATGAATAAATAAATGATAAGTCAGCTGTTGTCCCGTCTTCTCACCTGGATGCTCCTCTCTGTGCAGCTGTCTGGGTGGACCAGTGATCTTGTGGATATCATCATGTCTCACCACTTCAGCGCCGTGAGTCTCTCCTTCACTATTTCACTCTTCATGTGCTTTGACCTTTCTCATTGACAATTTGAAACACTTACTGAACCTCAAGAGGCTTTTCCTGATTTCCCTGGACACAGTCGGCTCCATCTCGCTCTTATGAGGGGCATTTACTAATTATCCTATTTCTGTCATCCTGTAAAATAGATACACTGGTAGATTGTAACATGGGGATTACACACTCCCAAGCTCATTCAAGAAGAATAGATTGGCAATAAATTTCCCATAATGTTTTGCAGCTGATTGCAAATAGGCTTTTCTCTGCATCTCCTGAAGAATACATGGAGCCTTTGCACCAAGAACACAGCAGGCAGCACGGTAGCAGAGAGGAAGGACATTTTCAGACCGTAAGCTAAAGGTCCTGACCCGTGAGGTTCAGAGGCATTCCTCCAAGCATAAGGCAAGGGATTTCAGACTTAGGGCAGGGTCACAGTGCACTGCCTGGGATTTAACATCTCGGTCTGTCCGTGCTGTTTTCAGAAGCATTCCTTGAGATTGTAAAAGTCATTATTTTACATTTAACGCAGCGTCCACACAGCGGCGTGCGTTGAAGCTTGCCGGTGGGCGTGTCTGAAACTCGACCAACAACCAATCGCATGAATCTCCCGCCCCGGACACACAAGCACGCGGTTTGATTGGCTCGAGCTTGTACTGGCATATGATTTGATTGGCTGACGCTTCCGTCGAAGCTTCAAAAGTTGAACATTGCTCAACTTTTGAAACGAGCCACGTGAAGCGACGGAACCACAATGCAGTTCAGCGAAGCGTGACGTCATTTCATTTCAAACCTTTATTTAGACGGATAGGTCCCTTGAGATCATGGATCTCTTTTACAAGGGAGACCTGCATCAATTTAGTTCCACATGAAACATAAAAACAAACGATAGAGGACATCATAATTACATATTCACCAACACTTACAAACACCCATAGTGTCAGAAAGCATCTCGTGCAGACGTGCCTTAAAAACATTCAGAGAAATAAAATTGCTCAATTTCTATTTGGACTGTCGGCTGTTCCAAGCAAGTGGAGCTGCGCACATAAAAGCCGTCTGACCTAAGACAGTCCTCACTCTTGGCACATCTAACAAGACCACAGCCTGCGATCTCAGACACTAGCTGCCCGCAACTTTCTGCTTTACCAGAGAACAGATGTAATACGGGAGTTTGCCCAACATAGCTTTATAAATAAAGGTGTACCAGTGACTGAGCCTCCGTACAGAGAGTGATAATATAATAATAATAATAATATAATATATTTAATTTATATAGCGCTTCTCATCTGCCAAGACAAATCTCGAAGTGCTTCACAACAAGGGATACTGATACACTTTGAGAGATTAAACAAATAATTGTAATAATAATAAGAAATCAAAATATAAAATGTAAAATAGAGTACAAAAATAAAAGTCGGAGATAGCGATAAAAATGGCAGTACTCCAGGTGTACCATGCTCAAAGTTTATTGGAAGGCCTGCCGAAAGAAGAGGGTCTTAAGGCCGGTTTTGAAGACCTCGGTGGAAGGGGCAGATCTCAGCTGATGGTAAACCTGCCTTGGTATACAGGGTACAGTGATGTGTATGCGCTTTACCATTTGTGACACATCTCAGAGCACTGTGATACGCAGCATCCAACTTGCTCAGGTAATTGGCAGGTGCATTCATATACAACAAATCACCATAGTCCAGCACAGGTCAAAAGGTCACAGCCTTTTCCTGGCCTCAAGCGAGAAACAGACGTCACCCCATTCAAAGTGAATGGGCAGAAGCGCTGAAGCTTCAACGCACGCCGCCGTGTGGACGGGCCGTAAAGACACAAGAGAAATATCATTCAGTGCTATGATCACGAATGCCCTAAAAAAGAACTTGCAGGCACCTTCATCATATCTCTGTAGGCATTTCACTGTAACTGCTTTAGCCCTGATCTGTGGGAATTGGACTATTCATGCTTTTGAGGCGCATTTGAATAGAAAGGTGCCAATTTTCAACTCATTTCAATACATCCATCGGAGCTCCAAGGCTTTGCTTTGCCTGGCAACACAGGCAGGGGTCCATTACACCCTCTAAAGGCGTTTTGATAATCACACAATTTCTTTTTTTGAATTTTGTGCAGGTTAAGTGACTGCCTAACAAAATCTCTCTCAATCTTTTTGTGAGCTCGACGTACTGGATATACAAATCCAACAGCTTCTCTGAAAGACACATTTTCATTGAGGTTTTACTCCGCCCTTTCCCGCAGGATGAGCTGTCCGACAACCTGGAGCTGATCCAGACCTACCGCCTCCACATCGCTCAAGACATCAACCAGGACAACCTGGCCCTCTTCTGTGGCTCCTACCAATAGTATGATAACATTCATTAGTACACACTGTACATTTGTTCACACATGTAATTGTTCTAAGATGTGGAAAAGTAGGCCAGATCTGAAGAACTAATCATATTTTGTCTCCCTGCACCAGCCGCCAGGACCTTGATATCGAGAGGCCAATCGTGGGTCTGAACGAGGACACAGTTAAAACACTAAAGTAGGTTTTGAGACCAAGAAGACACAAATAAAATGTTTTATCTCAAAATGCCACGTTTTGAAGATATTTACGCTCCGTATTCTTCCCGTCCAGATGCCCTGCGTTGCTGGTGGTCGGTGACACGGCCCCGGCTGTGGAGGCTGTGGTGAGTCACACTGTTCATCTCAGGAAGCTCTGCTGTTGTCTTTCCTTTGTTTAACTCGGCTTCTCATTTATGTCTTTAGGTGGAGTGTAATTCCAGGCTAAATCCAGTCAAGACTACCCTGCTGAAGGTGAAGCTATTCATTTGTTGACAGATGCAGTTATGATGTAATCACTTTGGCTGTAAACATGTATTCATTCAAATGATCTTTGTTCTAGATGGCTGATTGTGGAGGCTTACCCCAAGTTGTGCAGGTTCGTTCTACAGCTTTCTTTTGTTCATATAGCTTTTTATTTTCATCCAGTATATCTTCTGACTTTGACCCTTCATCTGTTCACAGCCAGGGAAACTTGCTGAGGCCTTCAAGTACTTTGTTCAGGGAATGGGCTACAGTAAGTGCACATGTCTTTTGCTACTTGCTGTTAAAAAAACTAAAATACAAAATGATACCGGTTGAAACTTGTCGAATCTATATCGAACGTCCAAGAATTGTTTACACCTTTTTAGGTCTGACGTGTTTTGTGGTCGAGGTTTTTCAATTGTCTGCAGAGTTTCCTGTTGACGTGACTGCTTTGCCAACAGTTGCTTTAAATGAGGATTGTTTTCGCTCCAGGCTCGTATGAGCGGTGGCTAAACACCCTGCTGATGGGCTTGGCCTGTGGCCAGCAGTGTGTGAAAAGACAGGCTTTTTGTCAGGCTGGTCACGGAGAGGGCAGCCCAACGGTGTTTGCGTCGGATGCTAACGCAGTTTCCTCTCTGCTCTTTGCAGTGTGTGGGCCCCACAAACCTCAGTAGGTGAGGCCTGAGTGCTTCAAGCATGACTGCAATGACAGTCACTCCAGATACGCTGAACAACAATTCACTCCTGTTCAGTTCAGAAAATGCCCTCCTGTTTTTTGCTTGGTGTGGTTTTCGTTTCCCTCCACACACTGTTTAATGATGCCGTCTCTTTCGAGAGAGAGTCATACTTAAACAGGCCTTCAGGTCATTCATCTGCAAAGAAAACATTTATTTCTAAAATGCAAACCAGACTCTACGGATGGATGTTTAATGTAGGTTCGCTTTGCTCATACAGATGACTTCTGTGTGTGTGTGTGTGTGTGTGTGTGTGTGTGTGTGTGTGTACTTCTGTCATGCTAATTCTCTTTTGCTCTCTCCCGTTCCCAAACCCTTCACTGTGGGAGGCACCCTGGGGTGAAGGCAGTATGCCGGTGCCTCGGTGTTGCTTTAAAGGCCACCGAGTCCCCCTGTCGAGGGAAATGCCACTGCAGGATTAAAAGTGATTAAAACGAGGTGTTTTCACGCAGAGAAAGACACCTCGGCATGTTAGCGAAAGCTGCTTTCCCCTCTTTAACACATTGCCTCAGTGTGAAACGCAAAAGAGAAACAGCCATAGAGTACAGAAAATTCTAGTTTGCACACGCTATGATTTCTTACCGGTTGACAGAAAACAGATTTCTTATTTTGCCCTCAACGACCACCGAGCTGCGACAGAGCCTCGGTCTGAGTCAGAGTGGGGAAAAGCAAACGCACCAATTCAACATGTCTCCCTTTCTCTTCCTCTCTTGCTTCTTTAATGGTTGCTCACAGTTCCCTACGTTCTTCTCAGTCACCTGAGCAACGAATCAGGGTATCAGGTTCTCGAGCAGCTGCCAGAACTAGAATGCTTTGAACCCAAAGGCCCTTAAACACTGCAGGGTGGATGAATGTCAGTGTATGCAGAAAGAGCGCTGTTTCAGATTGGAACTCGACAGCCGCTCAGTGTGGAGGATACAGTCGGGTACCGCGCACAGGGAGAACATCTCTCTGCACACTTTGACACGCATTCATCTCCCTGTAGGAGTTCACTTTGCCCTTTCAGCATGGATGCTAGGTGTCCTATCTCTGTTGCATGACCTGCTGCTTCCTCCCTCACTTCAGTTGGATTGCAATGCTGTGTTCTGCTGTTGCTATTGCTTTCATATTTTATTTGTCAACAGTGGACACACATTATTTATCTTACTTTTTTTTTTTTACTTAGAGATTGGTTTGCATGTTATGCACTTTTGTTGTTGCTGCATCTGTGCATCTTTAAGTGTTCATACTAGGGGCTGCACAACATATGGAACTGGTGCAATATCCAAATTACAGTAAGCGCAATATTTGGTATAATGTAAAAAATATGTTTGTGTATTGTAGTAAAAGAAATGTAATTACTTCTAATATCGCAAATGATATCACAATCAAAATAGGTTTTATTACCGAGTAGATTTACACATACGAGGAATTTGCTTTGTTGTAAATGGTGCATAGAAAGGACAAGAAGAATACGTTGTTATTTTAAAAGAGCAAACATATATTGCAATATCTTTCAACAACAATCGCACCCAGTGCTTCCTCCCAAAGTGTGCAGCCCTAGCTCCCACGCAGTCTCCTGCGCGCTGCGAGCAGAATATCAAAGTGTTTCTCTCTTCAGTGGCGACGGCAGGAATGACTCGGCTGGGCTCGCTCCCGCACCGCCTCCTCCTCCTCCATCACCTCCATGGACAGCAGTCGCAGCCGCAACAACCTCAACAGCCTGCTGGAGGGCAGCGCCACCGGGGGTCTGGACAACCAGGTCGGACCCCAGACCATGGAGGTCTCCTGCTAAACCCAAACCCCCCCTCCCTCCCCCTGCCACATTCCCATAGTAACTTATGTGCCCCCTCTCTTTCTCTCTCCCCCTCTATCTATCTTTCTCTCACCCTGCTACTCAAACGCCAGCAGGATCTGTAATGTGATTAGAAAAGGATGTAATAAATATATTAACAGATGGCATATTATTAAATATATCATATTTTAATACACTGTCTAAGTCACATTCCTGTACCAGATACCATGACTACAATCAGACGTGTTGTATATTCCAATGGTCAGACCTTATCATTCACTCAAACCCCTTGTATTTATTTATTTCACGTTGTCTTTGTTTTAAATGTCTTCACACACTGTAGACGTCCTCCCACGTGTTCAAAGTAAGGTTTTTTTTAAACGATGCAGTTCTACACCCGGCTCTCCTGTCTTGTGATCTCATTGATTCTGAGCCACTCTGTCTTTGTGTTTTAATCCCAAACGTTCTGCCAATGTGAATTAGTCACAAAGTGCACCGAGGGATCACTCGACCTGCTGTAGCTGCAGAACTCAAGTGAAGGAGCATTGCAGACTGTAGCGCACTTCCATCATATCTAAACTCAAGCTTGTGGAGTGAGCTGCTTTTAAAAACATTCCTGTAGTGTACCAGTGTTTCAGCATCACTCCACCTTTTTGTATTCTTTTTGTCACGAAGCTCATCTCCCTTTTTTCTTTCTTCTGTGTTAATTTTTTTGTTCAGTGATTTTAACAAGTGGGTCATGATGTGAAACGTATTGAGTCCCTTCTCTGAGGGGCCAGTGGTGCTTCTCACTGTCTGCTGATTCAACTCATTTATATTACTACTGAATAAAGCTTCAACATGACGGCTCGGCTGGTGTCTTCATTTATCAACACATGCAGGGGGGGAAGGGGAGAGAGACTCGGATATTTTACTTAGTAAAGTCAAAGTATTGGTATCAAAATATACTTCAAGTACAAAAAGTAAAATTACTAATGTTCCCGTATGGCTCATATCATATGTATTATGATTATTATTGATGCATTAATGTCAATGTGGCACTTGGTAAAGGTGGAGATTATTTAAAAATAATAACTGGATATACTGTGGAGTAGCTTAACCTATACTAATACATAATGATGTAGTATTGGTTGATTCATATTTAAGCAATAGCTCACGACAGGCCGTAGTATATGGTCATTATATCACAGTTAAGGGGCGTGGTTCGGCCCTTGAATGCAGTTTGCTTTTCAGCCCAACGGTATACAGTTATATCGACCGGACTTCTTTCTGCAGATGTGAGCGTCCTTAACAGCGGTCAATAAGTCCTTGCTGCACATTATCCCTTACATGTTTCCATCTTAAGCTTTGTTAGTTAGTTAGTTTCGTAACGGACGTAATGTAACAGTTGTAAAGGTTGTAGCGTTTCACAGACGCGGAGGGATACCGACTTGTTGTGAAAAGTAATTATAATTCTACCCGTGATATACTCTTATTACCGTTTTATAATCTGTATTACATCTCAATACCTGCAATGTAGCCATACTTGCCAACCTTGAGACCTCAGAAATCGGGAGAATTTCAAAACCACCGCGTGGGGTGGGGGCTGGGGGTTGCTGTGCTAGTGGATCGCCGGAGCTGTACTAGATTAACATTAACATGCTTATTGTAGTTGTAAGTGCACTGCCTTGAGGCCTCAAGCACCACCCTTGATGGAGCATAGGTGTGGGCTGGACCTGTATTTTACAGGAAAGGAGTGAGCAGAGGGTAGAGTTGTCGATAATTGTTCTGTTTTCTGTGATATGTTTTCTGTGATATCTTCCTCACCCTCTCAGACTTTCAGTTGCGCGCGCTACTAAAGAGACGTGCTACCATGGAAACCAAATAATGGTGTAGCTGTAGTAAAGTCCGAGTGGAAACAGTCCTGAGTAAATCTGATTTTGTCAGAAATCTGGAGATTGCGGGATAAATATGACCCCGGGAGGAAACCGGGAGAGGGCAATGAAATCGGGAGGGTTGGCCAGTATGAATGTAGCTAGTAATGAAATGCGTTAAACAAATGTGAAGTATATGGCGGCGTGGCACAGTGCGTGGTGTTCGGATCAGGGGAGCACAGGTTCAAACCCCACTGCAGTCAGCATGTCGTTGTGTCCCTGGGCAAGACACTTCACCCCAAATTGCTCCTGTGGGGCTTGCCCACAGTATTGAGTATGTAAGTCGCTTTGGATAAAAGCGTCTAACAAGTAACTTGTAAAGTAATGTATAAAGTAGTAAATGTACTTTGTTACTTTCCACCACTGACAACAGGGCCAATAATTCAAAAAAATGCACGAACAAAGCAATTATATATGAGTGAAAGAACGTGTGTGAATACTCATGTACTTTTCCTCTCCTGTTAGTGGAAAGGTGAGGTGACTGTGGTGAGATACTTTCCAACCGCACTCGCTCTTGTTTCCTCGCAGAGTGACAGCCTCAGTTATATTTAGCACACGTCAAAATCAACAATGGTCCACTGCTCTGCAAATGAGATGATGAGATTGCCTTCAAACTAAAAATGTGTAGGCTTACTGTTATGAGACTAAAGGGCTAAAGGTTAATGTGATGGATAATGCTTTTCTTAGTATTCTAGCTTCTCGCTTTTGTAACTATAGAATGTTCCTCAATTGCCGGCAGAAGAAATTAACTTCTCTCAGTATATAATCTGATTTCATGCATCAACCCTCCTGTAAATACTTGTTGTAACACTGAAACCTAAACCATTTTATATAATACCTTATTGAAATACTTATGATGCATACTAAAAGGGGCATTTAATTAATAAAATAATTTAAAAAATCAATGTGGAGTTAGATAACACATCTACAAATGTGACACGCAGTATAGAAACCGATTAGAGAAACATATCCCGCACCGGAATGGAACGATTTGATTTTTGATTCAAATGTACTTTCCAATCGAGCTAACATGCCGTTGTTACAACATAAGGTGTACGTGATGACTCTGTTGAATTGTCGGGCATTTTCCATCCACATTAGAACATCTGATAAGAAATAGGACGATAAGTATCTGAGAATGATCACCTCTCAGCAGAACTGAAACCAGAGAATCATACCATCTCTGAGAGCTCACACCATGTAAGGGTGCTAAGTTTACACAGAATACATTATACTATTATAATCCATTTGTTCAATATCCCGTTTTGTTAATAGTTTTTTTCTATTTTAAGACGAGGAACGATGCACATTTTCACATTTGAGAGGCCGATGTTCAATGGTTTGCATTAAACAATTGGTAAAAATAGCCATTGTGAAAACATGCACTCATTTACTGACCAATTAACCAACAGGGTTACTTGACTAAACTCAAGTTAAATATACTGTAAAAGGCACTCAATGCGTTTTCTATGTTAAATCTAATATGTACAATAACCAATACAGTGAGATAAATGAAGTAAAGTAAAAAGTACAATGTTTCTCTGACAGTGGAGAAGAAGAGCAACATGTCATGAAAAGGACAACGGAAACATGTATTTAAGGAGCCAACAGTAGGCTATTTGAGTATATGTACATACTTGAATTCCACCACTGCACCTTCATGATTGACCAGCACAAAATGCATTCATATTGCCAGTCGAATTGCTCCACTTCTACCATTTGACTCTGCAGGGTCAGCATGATGATTTACGACTGATGAATAGGAGCCGCAGTGGGTTGTCAGGGCAACCTTCGTCATGCTTCCTCTGATCTGATGTTCAACAGGACCATGTAACTGGACGTGATGGGACTGACAGGGGAAATGTGCCTCAGTGTTTCTCAGCTAAAAGCAGATCAAATGAATCAGTGGAACCACATGTCCCCATACACACAAACTGTCTGCATCACATGGGTCATGTATGTGAACGCTGCTTACGTATTCCATAAACAAGTGATGCAGTGTCAGTGAAAACACTGCATCTGAGAGATCAACACAAGCTGCTCTGAGTCCGGATGTGAAGGTCTTGAGCGTCACAGGAAGCTGCAGCAGGGTGACATACATAAAGGCCGCCAGGAAGCCTCTTCACTCAGCCTTCTCTGTCAACAGCTGCAAAAACACAGCCGTGTTCAGAGGAGGGAGTACAGTCTCTGTGATTGATCTGCAGGCCTGGGAGGACGCATTTCACAGTCTGCCCTCTGTGTGTGTGCTGCAGAGAGACCAGCATTTATCATTAAGGACTTTGATCTGAGAGAGGTCGGACTCACTGCTTGTGTGGGAAATTATTTGGGACGAATATTTGAAATACAGAAAGAAAGGTGAGTACTTGCTCTGATTGTGGTATTTTGCATGAAAGTAGTTTTTATTCTTTTCCTTAAATACTTTTACTGTAAGAATACCTTTTGTCTGATAACTTGTATTGTATATTTGCAGTTAAATTACTTATTACTTCACAATATGAGTAAACGTATTGCCCGATGATGTGAATTATATGAAATAAATACAAACTAAGATAAAAGTATTTCTTATTTTAGTCAGTATCATTCGTTCTCTTTTAATTTGGCTTTTAACTGTTGTATTTATTCTTATTTTACACTTTTTTTTAGGTCAACTGTCTATATGTATTTGGTTTGTGAAGCACTTAATTACATTTGTGTATGAAAAGTGCTATATAATTAAGTTTAATTTGATCTTCTTCCTATAATTGTTGTATTTTCAAGGTATTTTCTTTTCTTTTTCTGAAAAATACACTCTTTTGTATTCTGTCGATGTGTATTATTTTTACCACATTTCTAATAAAGGATGATTTCTAAGGATTTAATTATGAAAAATAAGAAGTGTACATTTAAAATAGAAAAAGTGACAATTACAGATGTTGAATGTCTACTAGGTAAATGTAATGATAAACCACCAGGAGTGGATGTTGGTACATTTCTTAGATATGTTGCTAATTTTGTTGCAGAGCCTATCTGTCATATTATAAATTTGAGTATTGATAAATGTATTTGCCCACAGGCATGGAAAATAGCAAAAATTATTCCACTTGCAAAAAATCCAGCTGGACCATTTTCTGGTACAAATAGCCGTCCAATAAGTTTATTACCAGCATTAGCAAAGATAATGGAGAGAATAATTTTCAATCAAATACAAAAATACTTTGAAGGTAACAAACTTAATACTGTGTATCAACATGCTTATAGACCTGGCCATTCCACATGCACCGCTTTAACACAAATGACAGATGACTGGAAGGGCGAACTAGATAATAGGAAGTTAGTGGGTGCAGTACTACTCGATTTTAGTTCTGCTTTTGATGTCATTGACCATTCTTTGTTGTTACACAAGCTGGAACAATATGGTTTTCATTTGGAAACGCTGAAGTGGTTAGAAAGTTACCTGACAAATGTGTGGAGTACCTCAGGGTAGTTGTTTGGGACCACTTTTATTTTCTATTTTTACAAATGACCTACCATTAGTGTTAGAAAAAGCTAAAATTGTAATGTATGCAGATGACTCAACAATATATTATGCAGCATCAACTACAAGAGAGTTGACAAATGTTATGAATAAAGATCTACTACTGATATCAGAGTGGGTCATAAATAATAAGTTGGTACTTAATGCGGAAAAACAAAATCGTTATTAATAGGATCAAATCATCAGTTAAAAGGTGAACCAAAATTGCAACTACATTTAAACCATATTGAAATTGAACAGGTCAAGGAGACAAAATTGCTAGGTATAACCCTGGATCATAAATTATCTTGGTCTAAACAAATTGATAATGTTGTATGTAAAATGGGAAGGGGTGTGTCACTTGTAAAAAGAATTGTAAAATATTTGCCTATGGATGTCAGTAGACAAGTTTTGGATGCTTTGGTTCTGTCGCAGCTTGATTATTGTTTGGTTATATGGTCTAGTGCTGCTGAAAAAGATTTAAACAAACTACAAGTAGCACAAAATAAGGCAGCACGATGTGCACTGCAGTGCTCCTACAGAACCAGAGTCACTGAAATGCTGGAGACACTGAAATGGTTAACTGTCAGACAGAGGTCAACTTATATTTTATTGAATTTTGTCAGAAATATTACAGTGACTCACTCACCAGATATATTATCACAAAGGTTTATAGCGCAATATGCACAACATAACTATCAAACACGACATACAATAGAAGGAAGGTTTGTATTACCTAAATCTAAATCAAATATGGGACAGAAAACAGTCATGTACAGAGCCATGATCAGCTGGAACTCTTTACCGGTTCACATCATTCAGGAAAATTCTCAAGTACATTTCAAATGGTTGCTAAAAAATTATTTAAGTATTACAAAGTAAATTTGAACTGTGCCATGTATGCATATATTATTATGTACACTTATTTGTATTTACTTTTGTTTGGCCTTAGGATGGCGATAATTGATGACCATTTTAGTTTCACTTCATTTCACTGTAAATGCATGTTTGTATGTTTATGTATGTTTTGTAGTGTGTGAGGACCCCAGGAAGAATAGCCAATGCTCATGCTAGTGCTAATGGGGATCCTAATGAAAAAAGAAAAAAATGTTTTTTAAAAAGCCCAATATATTTAAATTGTATTTTAGATATTGTATTCAAAGGTCCCTGTTCAAATTGAAAAACAGTTTGCATAATAAGTATTAAATCACCTCTATTAATCTTTTTGAAAATATTCCATGTTAGGTAGATTTTATTCCTTGCAAAGTAGTTGCATGGAAACTGAGCACAGTTGCGGTGAGGCGGCTTCCTGTATCTCTCACTGCCTGGTAACACTGTGTGGTACCTGCAAGCACTTTCAGTCACAGTGTGATAACTAGAGAACAAATTCAGTGTTTCAGTTTTTAAAGACCATTGAAGACATTTTCCTCACCCTGTGCTTCTGTTTTTCAGAAATAAGTTCATTTTCTGATCATCATAAGTCAGAACATGGGGACCTGCCCCATCAGATGTCGATCCAACCTCACAATCCTGGAAAATGTTCCTGAGCCTGAATCACCACGTATGTATATCCCCAAAGCAGTGGTGGAAAGTAACTATTTACAAAATGTTAGGTACTCGAGTACTTTTTTTTTATATTTGTAGTTTACTTGATTATTTCCAACTTTGTACATCTACTCCACAACATAGAGGCTAGTGTCATTTGTACAGTTACTCCACTACATGTATTTGAACACTCACAGATACATTGTACACATGATATGCTGATGTGGTATGCAGTACTGTTCTAATAATCTACAAAGTATTTCAAGTACCTACATTTGGTCCACATTGACCAAGTACAATACCAAAATACTCTTACACATATAGAAACAGGAGACAACAACCATTATGATAATACTGTGAAAAGATCCATTCTGCAAAAAAAGTCCTCTTACTTTGGATTCTTGAAGCACGTTTAGCTGATCATCCTTCTATATTTTACATTATTCTGAAATTGGACATTGTGCAGAATGATTACATTTTGTTGTGCTCTAACTCAATTTTGATACCAGCACTTTTATAATCATTGGAGTATTCAAAGACCATACTGTAGCATTTGTACTTTAATTTAAGTAGAGGAGTACTTCTTTCAACACTGCACCAAAGTCATCCCCACAGAAAATCAAACTAAGAAAAGCGTAACAACATGCCTCTCCTTCTTCTCTCTGCAGCGCCGCAGGACAGCGTGATTGTGTCCCTCTGTAACTACCCGTCCTTTGAGAGTACAGAATTAACAATGTGCATCGGAGAACAAGTAACCGTCCTGTCAGAGTACGTGAAGCTTTTATCATCACTTTCACCTGTTATTCTCACCCGTACAGCTACTCATGACTGCCTGTTCTCTCCAACAGTGACGGTGACTTTCTGATGGTCAGATCCACCACCACGGGCCTTGAGAGCTACATCCCCACCACCTACACCGCCAAGGTGACACACAGGTGGGTCACTGCCGGAGAACATGGGTGTGGTGTGTGTGTGTGTGTGTGGGTGTGTGTGTGTGTGTGTGTGTGTGTGTGTGTGTGTGTGTGTGTGTGTGTGTGTGTGTGTGTGTGTGTGTGTGTGTGTGTGTGTGTGTGTGTGTGTGTGTGTGTGTGTGTGTGGTGTGTGTGTGTGTGGCAGCAGCAGCAGCCGCAACCAGAGGTGTTACAAGTAAAACGTCCTGCATTCAAAATGTTACTCAAGTAAAAGTACAAAGGTATCGGCATCCAAATAAAGTTTAAGCACCAAAAGTACTCTTTTTGCAGATTGGCTTGGATGAAATATGTTTTGATTAATCATTGATCGTTAGAGTGTTCTCAAAGCTGGTGAAGGTGCAGCTAGTTTTAATCACGTTGTATTCTGCAGGGTAGCTTGTGAATTTACTCCAGGTGGAACTAAAGTCTGATTTAAGAGTTGATTATT
Organism: Pseudochaenichthys georgianus; assembly: GCF_902827115.2. Classification (NCBI taxonomy): domain Eukaryota; kingdom Metazoa; phylum Chordata; class Actinopteri; order Perciformes; family Channichthyidae; genus Pseudochaenichthys; species Pseudochaenichthys georgianus. The sequence goes on along the minus strand of NC_047507.1, from coordinate 7,218,174 downwards.
TTTGACATTATTATTCCGAATCTGGAAAATAACTAAAGGTGTTAAATAAACGTAGTAGAGAAAAGCACACCATTTACCTCTTATTTGTAGTGGGGGGGTACAAAGTTGAAAGGAATTTGTTATACTCATGTGAAGTCCCTAAAGTTGAACTTAAAGGTGGGGTGTGTAATTTATTTCAGAACCACTTTTTGTTATATTCCATGGAATGCTCTTAACATCCCGATAGCAACGAGTACATTAAATGCTTTGATAATAAATACATTTAAAAAAAAATGTCATCTGTGGAAGCCGTGGCGCAGTAAAAAGTACGACCAATCATCTGAGCCGGCCCGGCTAAAGTAACTGGATGGCCTACCTGCCTGTCAGCCTTCGATCTGGGCACAAACTTACCTCGTGCCCTCATTGGTCATGTGCGCGTTTGTGTGTGTTGGAGGAGGGGCTCTGTAAGGAAGTGGCAAGATTTTTTCCGGTCGTGTACTTTCAAATTCTAGTGCACTCGAGCTGGTTTCTCCAAAATGACATACCCCACCTTTAAGTACAGTACTTGAGTAAATGTACTTGCCACCCCACTGGCAGCAGCAGAGGAGAAGTGAGATGAGAGGTGGGGAGTCCCCCGGCAGGTGGGAGGTGTCGTGGGAGAAAGAAGGTTGGAACAAGCCTCATGTTGTCTGACATCAGCCCCCGCCTGCAGCCCTCCTCCATTGGGGAATATGCTGTTTCTGTTTCAGTAGGTTTTTCCTAACTTGACTGTGTCTCTCTTCTCTGTGCAGGTGGCTGTTCAAAGACATCAGCAGGTACAAGGCGGTGGCGCTGCTGATGCGGCCTCAGAACCAGAGTGGAGCCTTCATGATCCGAGAGTCCGAGTCAAACAGAGGTCAGTGCGCTGCTTCTGTTTCTTCCACTGCTTGAGAAACACATTCAACCAAGGCACAACAATGTTGAAGGCTTAAAGGAAAAAGTAACTCCAAAATGATCACGTGTGTATAAATTACTTACCTGTGTTAGCTTCAATTTGAATTATATGATATAAATATATACACTACAATGTATATTTATATCATACATTTTTTGAGGATTTTCTACTTTGTTGGACTCTTTGTTCATCATGAAGGCCTGCCATAACGTTTTCTTTGAATAAGGTTAACACGGGTTGAGTAATTGATACACATAATCATTTTGGGGTAAAGTATTCCTTTAAGTGCCCTTAGAAACAACTTGACTCATGATTTTGGAAGGCTAGGGGAAACAAATCTGTACTTGTATACATTTCTCAATGAAGACTCGAGAGCCGTGTAGTTTGAACTGCTGCGCCTGTGTGCTGTCTCTTTGTTTAGATTGCTTCTCGCTGTCTGTGCTGAGTAGGAACAGCTCTTCGTACCTGGACAGTGTGAAGCACTACCGAATCCCTCAGCTCCAAAACGGCTGGGTCTACATCTCTCCAGGTGTCACCTTCCCCTCCCTGCATCACCTGGTGAACACTACTCAGGTCTGCACTCAGGATATAATGCTCATTCCTGAATTCACCAGAGACTTCTTTAAAAGTAAGACACTAAAATATTTTTCTCATCACAGAATCAGCAGGAGGGCTGTGTGTCCGGCTGACGGGGCCGTGCCACATCCAGGGTTTAGACGGCCCCACAGAGGACAGGCCTGTACCCATAACCATCAGGAGGCCGACTATCAACTGGAAGGACATCAGCAGGTGAGGCAGACTCTCCTTAGCTCCTACTGACGAATGCCACAAGATGTCACTCTATTTCCGTAGAGCATGGGCACCTGGTGGTTACCAAACCTGACGTGAAGTTTATTATCATCAGACACTGATTCAACTGTGCTGACGTTTGTGCTTCAGTGCTGAGGAAAAAGCCGTAATTAGGGACAGTTAGAGAGGGCAAGGCGTAGTAGTAGTAGTAGTAGTAGTAGTAGTAGTAGTAGTAGTAGGAGATATGTAAAGAATAAAGTCAAAATGGTCATGAATAGGTTTAAATACCATTTTGAGGATAAAGTACAAGATATTGCTAATAAAATAAAAAACGATTTAGAGAATAAAGTCAAAATGTAGAAAACTAATACCCTTACCACAAGTTAGACTCTGTTTTCTGCATTTGGGCTGGAAATCAATCTTCTTTCCCTGACGTTTTGTCCCCCTATACCAGGTCCATAACTCAGGAGAAATGTGTGCAAACACTACCAGACAATCCAACCGATAACACTGTGGTTAACAAGATACCTGACAGACGAGTTGACAGTGTGTAATAGCATAGAGCAGAATGTTCCTGCACTGATGTTCGTTAACATACGTCAGATAAATAAAAGCTACAAAATGCAGCCCATAACAATTACTGTTAATTTACGCACCAGTCAGAAGCATTCTATCCATGTCAGGGTCGTAGTCGCATTGCACATTTGCAATCCTTTTGAACATCCTGTCTTGTCTCCTCCAGGTCAGCCATCTTCAGGAGGAAGAGGACAGGGTCAGACAACTCCCTGGTGAGCGAGGGGCTGAGGGAGGCCATCACCTCGTACCTACAGATGACAGAGGGCAATGATCACAGCTGGGACACATGAGGAGAGACAGAGCCTGGAACAAGTCTCACAGATCAAGTGAAGCCACACACTGTCATGGCTCAGCTGCCGTTTGGGCTAGCCATAGAGAGAGGTCATGGAGGGGCACGAGGGCTGAGGCACTACAATGTTTGGAGCTTTATTTATACAGTCTATGGTGAAAAAGTGTCTGTCAGCAAGAATAATGTGTTTGTTTTAAAGAGTGGAGAAGTGAGCTCATAGTCAGTGATCTCATTTGGTTTAACAAATGGAATGTGTGTCCTGATTTAGAACTACATATGAACATGCTGTGACATTGTTATCTCCTAGCTCTTGTTGAAGTCTAGGGATTCACACACTTTTTCCACTGCTGTCTGAATTATGTATTCAATATGGACAAGAACCAAACAATAATTGGTGTGCTATTAGTTCAAACAGATTGTTGAATATTGCAACTGAGGTGAAGATCAGACCATATTTTAGAACAAATATACATAAATTAAGGTTTTTCCAAAGGTTTGAGCCTACTTTTCTTGCCACTGTCTATGTCCTTATTTATAACCACATATGAGCATGCTGTTTAAATGCCATATGAAAAATGTAAATATTATTGTTGTATACTGTATATGATTGTTGTGTTATTGGAATCCAATACAAATATTTTTGGAACGTTTGAAAATAATAATAAACACTGGCCTGGCCTGATTTCCTTGGCAATACAGCAAGGTTGTGTTGGATTTGAAGGTCATTCCAGATCTTTGTTCCCCTGAAACGGATGAAGGTCTATCCAGTTCAAAACTAAACGAAAATCACCCAAAAATATGCCTGGTTTGAGTGTTATTTTGTTAAAATGTTAAGTATAGTATATGCTGAATTCAAGCAATTGTTTGTATGATCTTGTGTTTTATAGAACATTGTGTTTTTTTTACATTATTTAGGTAGAGGCTTTAAATAAGCCTAATGGGTTGTTTGCCTCGCCCGGGCCGTCACTGCTTGTCATTTATTATCTGTTTGTGTATTATTAGATCGTGCAAAACCATTTAAACCAAACCATTAATACCACAATAGAGTATGCATGCATACACCACTGAAGCCACTTCTCGCACAGTGTGCAACTCCGCCAGCAGATGCCGCTTCATTACCTCCTGTAATTCATCAAAGCCTTCCACTTCCTGCCGAGCAGCTCAGTTCAGGAAGAAGAAATAATGGCGACGCTTATGGGGTCCGAGTCCCCCTGTACTGGAGGAAAACGAAGACATTGCACTGGCAATATCGTCACTAAGTTCACGGCTAGTAAAATCACCGGCCAGGCGTTCAGTCGAGGGACGCAGGTAAGAGAAACACTGCATGTTTTGACAGTAAAGGCACATGAACGCTGGTCCACTGAGCCCAGGGGCTTGCGGCTGGAATGCAGCCCGAACATGAAGACGCTGTCGGGGAGACTTGATGGAGCTCTAGTCGCTCGTGTCAGCTTCGGCTTTACAGCTAGCTACAACATTAATAGGCTGTTTTACAAATGCAAACACTAAGCTTTGACATTATTGACTGTTGGATAATGATATTTGCTCGCTGACGAGGCAAATAACGTTTGCATTCGAACAAAGTGTGTTAAGCAAGCTCCGCTTCAAGTTGGTCTTTTGTTGTTAGCAGTGAATTAGCTTAGCATTATATGCCAGTAAGTACGCTACATAACGCTCTGATCTGGTATGTTGGCATACTGTTATGGTTTTTATGAGATAGTAAGGGAATAAGTGACACCAGTTAGCCCATTGTTACATTTCATAATCGCTTAAATCATGTAGTAAACCGCAGTAACGTTTGCTAATGCTAGCCAACGTCAGCTAACGTTAGCAAGCTAAGCCAGCTGAACAGCTCAGGCGATGACGTAACGACGCAAACCACAATAACTACCGTTCCCTTACATGGAGAGGCAGCTGTCTGCACTACTTACACTTGGCAGGTTTATTTGTATTTCCTGCATGGAAATACAGCCCCATTTAACCGATATGTGTTACTTTGGAGCATATATTTGTTCGGTTGGTTTTTATCTAACACTGACAGAGGTGGGAGAAGTACCAGAGTGTAGGAATACTCTGTTACAATACAAGTCCTGCATTCAAAATGTTACTCAATTAAAAGTACAAAAGTATTGGCATACACTTAAAGTACCAAAAGTAAAAGTACTCCGTCATTATACGGTATGGCACATTTCAGATTAATATATATTATATGTTTTTAAATTATTGATGTGTTTATCAAGTGCTGGTAAAGGTGGAGCTTTTAATTACTTAATGTTCTGCTGGGTAGCATGTGAATTTATTCTAGGTGTAACTAAAGTCTTATTTAAGTGTTGATTATATCGTTTGTCATTAATATGAATTGCAAAGTAACGAAAGGTTTTCAATAAATGTAGTGGAGTAAAGTACTATATTTCCATCTAAATCGAAGTGGAGTAGAGGAACAAAGTAACATAAAATGGAAATACTTCAAATTTAAGTAAATGCACTTAGTTACTAAACACCCCTGAACAGTGACGTTAGTTGACATAAACTGTGATGTTGACAGGGCTTTATAATAATAATAATAATAATAAATAATGATGCATGTTATTTCTATAGCGCTTTTCCTGGTGCTCAAAGCGCTTATGCAGATGATGGATATCGTCTGACATTTGTGAGTTTCTTGTTTGGGCCATACTGTCTCCTAAAGGTAGTTGAGCACCATTTGTGTGGGTGTTGACAATTGGAGCATTGCTGGGATCAAACTAATAAGCTCTATTGAGGAAGTGATCTCCAAACTCTACAAATGGTCTCCCTTTATAACCATCAGGAATCTGTGCACAACATTTTGAACATTCCCATTCCACTGAGAGCAATGCAAGGTCAAGATGTTTCATGTCATTCAGGCATATCTTAAAAAGTCACGATGCTGTCACACCTTTTTGTTTTTAATGGCTTCAACGGGGATGATGGCAATTGACACCATTCAGAAAAGCATACTTGGTGGTTTAATAAATAGATTAATATCAAATATAGAAGACGTCTTCTCTTCTCCTGCATCCTTTAAAATAAAAAAAGCCACATTATTTATTGCTGGCTTTAACTTCAAGATTCAGCTGTTCCTTTATGGCTTTTCTCCGCATGACTTTTACACCCGTTGACTTTGAGCGAAGTTACAATTCTCTTGTCAACAAGTTTTAGATTTTACAGCCAGGCATATAATACAAAACAGCTGACGCTACTTTTAGTTTCTTTCTCCTTGTTGCAGTATTGTGCTACATGAACTAAGGATTCTTATAAGTAATCTTATTTAAAGTGACTCACAGCCTTCCAACTATCCGAGACCTTTTGTCTGTTAAAAGTTGCACACAGGTTTTCCAGTGTTACATATTATCTAAGTTTTCGTATTGAATTTGTTCGGCCTCATAATAATGCATAATATTATTAGATTCTAGCAGTGTTTGTTGCCGCCTTTCACAACACTCACCCTCACCGCTTCATTCAAGGCTGCGATGTTGTTGGGAAATATCTGTGTAATGAGATGACAAGAGACTTTGTTTGTTTACATCGTGTGCTTTCTTTTCTCGCACACTGATTTGCTTAACTGAACAGCCAATCATAGTGATGTGTCTCCCCAAAGAGCTCCGCTGCCAATTCACCACTTGAATCAGTCATAAAGCCACTAAAAGGAGCGGCTAGAGAACATTGTGCAGGACAGATGGCAATCAGGGCGACACACTCACACAAACAGCTGACCAAACATATCACATGTTCTCAGGATTCCAGACTGGCATTCACTTGTCTGAATGCAAATGCAAACACCCATACATGTGTCACTGTGTCTATTGCACTTGGTTAAGGTTGTAAGGTTACCTCCGTTTGCGTGTCCTAGCTACCAGGAGGCCTGCTCCAGGAGAGAGATAAACGAGCCAAGTGGCATGGCATCCCCGCGCTGCTGCAGAGGCTCCACGAAAGCAGCCATCCCAACAGTGATCTCTCCCAGGCCCACAGCTTTCTTAAGGTACCTTCACAACACTTGTAGTACTAGTCGTGGAATTACTCGTTCCTGCCATTTGTGTGCGAGTGGTTTTCCTTTGGGACTTTTCTTTACATGTAGTCAATGTGTTTTTGTCAGGTATTATCATCCCAGCTCTCCATGGAGGC
>NC_047507.1:6806467-6903967 GCF_902827115.2 Pseudochaenichthys georgianus | reverse complement strand
TGTTTCACTTTAATTAACTCCTTAACGTACTGCAGACTGAAGTGTAAATACTTTACCAAAGTTATCACGTCAGTGTAGTATCTGAAAGGAGAACGAGGTTTTAGTGTGTTGTGTTCTACCTTTAATGTTTGTGTTGTTTACAAAGGGTGGGGAAATCCTCCTTCATGAACCGGTTTGTGAATCACCGCTTCACCAACATGTACCGGACCACCATCGGGACAGACTTCCTCTCCAAAACAGTCACCATAGATGGGGACACCGTCAACCTGCAGGTGCATACATCCATCACACTTTAAAGGGGCTTTAAAGGGGCCTCTACTGGGACATGTCTCCATGCTTTAATGTTCAAAAAGTTCTTTATTTTTCTCATACCGCCTGTGCTGCAGCACCTATTTTCACCCTCTGTCTGAAACCAGAGCCCAGTCTGCTCTGATTGGTTAGCTGGCCGGCTCTGTTGTGATTGGTCAACAGCTTAGAGATGTCCCGCCCCGTACAATGTGTTGGAGCGCTAGCAAATAGAAGAGCGAGTGTTATAGTGATGTCACTATGATACAGAAGTAAACAAAGGAGTCAAATGGAGGCGTTTCAGGCAGTGGGGGGAGTGTGTGGGAGAGAAACTCCCTCTGGAGGGAACACAGGGATGAACGCTTTTGCAGACCATTTCCATGCACACAAACCTATATAACACAATACAGGAAAGGGAACTAAATACATTTCATTTCATTTCAAACCTTTATTTATACAGATAAATCCCATTGAGATCATTGATCTCTTTTTCAAGGGAGACCTGCTCAAGTAGTTCCACATGAAACATAAAAGCATAAACAGAACAACAAAAGGACATCATCCAGCATCATTTACATAACTATCCACATAAACAGGTACCAACAGCTTCTGATTGAGTAGCATCCAACCGAGCTTTAAAAACATTTAGTGGCACCAGATTGCTCAGTTTCCATTTAATTTGCAGACTATTCCAAGACAGAGGAGCTGCGCATCTAGAAGCTGTCTTCCCTAAGACAGTCCTAGCAGTTGGCACATTTAATAAAACCACAGCATGCGATCTCAGGCAGTAGCCACTTACAATTCTCCGAGAGATCAGGTAGCAGCTATAAGATGGAAGTTTCCCTAGCATGGCTTTGTATATAAAAATGTACCAGTGACTGAGCCTCCGTACAGTTAGTGAAAGCAAACCAGCCCTTGCATACAGGGTACAGTGACGGGTTAATGCTTTACAGTTAGTCACAAATCTCAGTGCACTGTGATACGCAGCATCTAACTTGACCAGGCAATGGGCAGGTGCATTCATATAGATCAAATCACCATAGTCCAGCACAGGTCAAAGGTCACAGTGACTAGCCTTTTCCTGGCTTCAAGCGAGAAACAGGACTACAAATATGAACCTGAATATTAGCCTAACAGGCCCCCTTTAAAGTTTCCCACCATGATTAAATTCAAACTATTGTTTGTATATTGATCTTTCCATACAATTTAGATTTTTAACATTATTTAAGAACAAATAAATAGATAGATGTAAATGTTCCCTCCCAGATCTGGGACACCGCGGGCACGGAGAGGTTTCAGTCTCTGGGAACACCTCTGTACCGAGGAGCTCACAGCTGCCTGCTGGTGTTCGACGTCACATCCAGAGACAGTTTCTCCGCCCTGGAGGAGTGGAGGAAGGAGTTTCTGATCCAGGGAGAGCCTCAGGACCCGGACCACTTCCCCTTCATCGTGCTGGGCAACAAGACCGACCTGAGCGACAGGGAGGTGTGTAGTATCAGGAAGATGTGAAGCACAGATACTATGATTTAACTTGTGTCATCTGAAGGTTGACATGAGTAAGGGTATTTTTTTAAGTCAGTAATTTTTCTATTAATCATAATGACAAAGTTAAATTACAATCTTAAAATCATGCCTGAATATCTCGAAATAATAACACAAATACTTCCTCAAAATAATGACAAACCTTAATATCTTTACTTAGGCAAATCAGACCAACATTCATTATTACAGTTTCTCATTATAATGACATTAAACATTTTAATGGTGCATCGTCAGACAAATGATGGCAAGCCATTTTGATAATCGTTCATTAGTCGCTTTATATATTTTCCATATTACAATTATTGTAGAAAATAATATAATCCATAATGAAAATAGCTGTAGCCCTAAAATGTTAAACAAAAACCAAATTGTGACTTCAGATTTTATTACATTTTTCCTACGTTCACATATGCCCCGTTGTTGTTGATTTTAAATATGTGCATTTCTTGGCAGGTGTCTGGCGCAAAGGCCCAGCAGTGGTGCAGCGAAATCGGAGCACAGTACTTTGAAGGAAGCGCTAAAGCAGACCTGGATGTGGAGAAGCCGTTCCTGACAGCGGCTCGGAGCGGCCTACAGCAGGTGATTCAACACTCCGTTTAAATCATAATAGAGAAAATAAGAAATACACAACATCTCTCTCTCTATATGTTTAACATGTTTATTTTTTGATGATAAAAGATACATTACTCCCTACAGTACAAAAAACACACATTGGAAAATACAGGACATTTCCAGATAACCTGCGAACAGCCGAGAGAAACTCGCAACGCCTGTGAGTGCTGAGTCAGCGCTCGTCCCCGAGAGGCCGGGGGAAAGTTCAGAGAGACCTCGGCACTGCTGATGATGACCTATCTAACGAGGGTGCAAAAATAGTGACCCAGCAAAGGTACTGTGGAAGGAAAAGGACACGTTGTATACCACACGGAGAGAGGAACAAACTCAGTAAATGTTTTTTCTGTTTTTTTTTTATCTTGAGAACCTTCAGTTTATGGTCTAACTTAAGGCATCACTACTAAAATACACTGCTTTTGCATGCATGTCTAGTTTTGTTCAACAGACACACTGACACACACACAAATTATGAATGCATATGAAGAGAGTTTTTGAGAAAGAAAGAAATTGGGAGAAAAGCACAAAACGAGACACCGAGGCGCCGGCTGGAGAAAAAAGGCGGCAAAGCGGAAAACCTCGGATCTTCCTGGCCTTTTACCGTGACAAAGTAGATACAGTCCTGCAACGCTCCCTGTGCAGATCGTCGTGTTGTAATGATCAGCTCGACAGAAGCAAACCATCAGGGAGACTATATATATATATATATATATATTTATATAGTCTCCCTGATATATATATATATATATATTTGTTTCTTTTATAAGTAAAGACACGAAAAGGCAATCGAGAGATGACCGACATGTAAGAACAGTTTTGTTACAGGTAAAATATATAAAAGGCCAAGATGATGATTTTTTTTGTTTGTTTTATTCTTGCTCTATTAACGAACTAATTTACAAGTGAGTACACTCCGGCTATGTAAGCTTTTTCCCCCCAAAAGACATCCCCATTTCCCACACGGGTTTTACACATCACAGTTAGCTTGCTGAAATAGTCTGTAGTCTGAAATACAGAGCCATGGAAAGAAAAATAAAATAATTAAAATGTATTAAATGGATTCACATACATTAATAGGAAAGGGGAACATATGTCTAATATAATTTGCCATTCTAAAAAAAAAAGAAAAGCATAAAAAAAGCGGGGGACAATTGTTTAGGTTATTAAAGGGGGGAGGGGGGAAAGATCTTTTGTTTTGTCCTCATACTTCGTGAGATTTCATGTTTGGCAAACAAAGCAACACAAGCATTGAGTAGTAAACAAAGTAAAAACTCTCCTGGGTCCACGCCAGAGTGCCCTTCAGTCCTACAACCTCGGTGGCTTCTACTTGGAACAAATACAAAAGTCTTTCTCTCGTTCATTTACCTTCTGTCAACAACAAGAACATACAACCGGCTGAATGAAGATCTCTTTTAAAAATATAGTGGCAACCTCAACACAGGCACCGATCGTCCCACGAACACAAACTATGGGGATGAACAACAATTAAAAAAGTGATGTTTTTTTCATTTTAAAATGCACACGACAGACACATACACACAGGAGGAAAGAAACAAAACAGAACAAGCTTAAAAAATACAAAAATAAACTACACAAAAGATCTTCTGCGTCATTGCTGCTTGCTAATTTTTTGGGAAGATTTGTGTGTGTGTGTGTGTGTTGCAAGTCTCAGTCCTATAGCAATGTCTGTCATTCATTCTCTACAAATCTCTTCTTGTCCACGTCGAAGAAGTGTCGGCCACCAGTCCTCACGTCGGGTAAAAAGCGCACAGTGATGACATTACCAGGAGACTGGAGTCCAGTACGGCGAATACAGACTTGGTTCTCGATGAAGCAAATTTTTGTTTTCAGCATAAAAAGAAAGGAGAAAAATTATGTCCTCTGTCGCTGAGGACAAGTGCTTTATTTGTATCCATACCGATTTTTCCTCTCATCTAAACTAATGCCTCCACAGCCTTTTTCCCCTCAACACTGTACATCATTTTGTGTAGTCTCTCTCTACATCGCCTCTTGGATTCACAAAACAAAGACAAAAAAAAGGTAACATTGCGCTCAGGCTGGCTCCCAGTTTGTGAAAGATGTAAATGCTTCTCTATACTGCTCAACTACTGAAACAAGCCAAAAGTAGATGTTAAACGATGGAAGGGGACGTGACAGAAAAAAGATAATGTGCTTCTAAGTTTGTGTTGCTCTAAAAATAGTACAACCAACAGAAGGAGGAGGAAGGAGGGTTTTATCTACAGAAACATCTCTCAGATTGACTTTCATCTCGGCTTCATACGGTTGTTCTGCCTCCACTGCTGTCTGGGTCTGAGACTCGAAGGGTGGAGGATGAGATTAGGATGGAGAATGAGGTGGTGGAGGAGGAGGAGGGGTGAAGGTCAGTCTTCCTGATAAAAAGGACAGCGATTGGAAAAAAGGACAAAAGACTGGGAGGGTCTCCGGGTGACCTCACTGGTCCGTCCTCGCTTTCTTTGGACCGGCAGCCTTACTGCAAATGCAAAGAAGAAAAAAAGAAAACGGCATGAGTGTTGCACGTTTGATACTCCAGTGGCATGCGAACGTCTCGCCTGTGTGCACAGTGTGAAACATGTACAGTACTTACGTATCAGGAGAGGTGCCTGGTCTTTTTGGGGCCGGTTTTGCAGAGGCGGCATCTTTGCCGGATTCTAGAAAAGCAGAACGATTTGTTAAAATATCTCTTTTTTCCGATAATAGTTATACACAAAAACAGTTGAAAATAAATGAACTCTCACAAGGCATAAGAATTGGATGGGATGAAACCTCTTCAATGGTCACTCATGCAGAGCACAGCACACACAGTGACGTGTTCTCTGCTTTGAACCCATCCTAGTACCAGGACTCTAGTACTAGGAGCAGCTATTGCACAGCGCCCGGGGAGCAATGGGAGTGTACGGTGCCTTGCTCAAGGGCACCACGGCAGGGCAGGAGGTGAACTGGGACCTCTCCAAGTAGCAGTCCACACTCCATATTTAGGTCTGGTCGGGGACTTGAACCGGCGACCCTACGGCTCCCAGTCCAAGCCCCTACTGACTGAGCCACTGCCGGAGATTTGTGACATTGGACACCCCAATAAGCCATCTGAACATTAAAGGGGCCCCATTATGCTTATTTTCAGTTCTCTTTAGTATTTTATACCTCTACTTTGACACGCTAACATGTTTTAATGTTGATGTTGCCGACAAATGTACATGCACGGACACCTATACAACACACTACAGTACAGGGGAGGGAAAGCCCAAAGAGCACAATAGTGGCCAAGACAGTAAACACAAACCTTAACAATGTTTCTTAATAACAATTATAGAATTGGTGAGAATCCATGTATTATACATACGACATGTGAGCGAAAGAAAACATTAACTACACACTCAAAACTAATATAATCACTACTACTTAATGGTCCAAACACCAGTATTAAATATAATAAACAGACACAAAAAACAGTGTAAATTCTAACGAGTCACTTTATAAGTCCTCCGCCATTCAGTGTATGCGAGTTCAGATACATTCTATTGAGAGCTGCTGCCTCTTTTCAAATATCACAAGTAACTGATTACATTTCAGTGTTATTTTTGTAATGGTGCTCACCTTGCAGCCATCGGACTTGGGTGGCGGGGCCGTAGCCCTTCTCGTTACGGGCGGCGATGCGGAAGATGATAGCGGGCTTGGTGGTGTAGTCGATGTGGGCGTTGGAGAGGCTGGACGACTGCACCAAGCAGGAGGGGTTGGGCCCGCAGTACACGCGCATGAAGGCTAGCTGCGCTGGGGTGGAGGCCTTGGCTTCGGCTGTCTGGTTGCTCTGGATGGCCAGGTACACGGAGTACTCGATGATCTTCCCCGACGTCACCGAGGGCGGCTCCCAGGTCAGGTGGGCACCATCGGGGCTCTGCAGAGGGACGAGGAATGATTACTACTCAGTGCCTGGGAGCACGACTCATGAGAGCAGCTGCCGGTATCATGTGATTCCACAACGCAAAGAGAAAACAACAAGGGAAGGGCTTCACTGGGGTGTTTACCTTGCTGATTTTGATGGCGCAAGGAGCCCCTGGGAAGCCTGGTAGGCAGGTCTTGAAAGCGGATATCTCTGAGAAAGATCCACGGCCACAAGCGTTGATTCCAGCAACACGAAACTTGTAAGCCGTGCCAGGCTGCAGCTCCATTTTCTTCATTTGGCTGTAGTCTGGCATGTTGCCAGAGTCATCCTGCAAAACAGAACAGAGATTAGAGATGCTCCCAGCACGCAGTCACCTGAGCAGGAAAGGAGCCTCCTGAAATACTTACATCTCCCTGAGAGTCATCTCCTGGCATATAGAAGTGGGTGACGACCATATTTGTCACTTTAACGATTCCAACATCGAACCACTGGTTGTCTTTCTTTACAACAGCCTTCACCGGGGTTGGCTGTGGGGCTTGTTTCTGTAAGATAACAGAGATACTCGGTTACATAACTCCTCTTCGACCTTAGCTGAACCGGCCAGATGTTGCGCAATAACTCACCGATCCCTCGATCCCATTGGCCACATCTGCCAGGGCGGCTGCTGCTTGCAGCTTGGCTGGACTTGCCACCGATACAGATGGAGCAAATGTGCTCGAAGGAGCGAGTGCTGTGGAGGGAAAGGGAACAACAGGGTTCAGACACTTTTCCCCCAATGAGTTTCCATGACTTCTCCGTGACCTTTACCGAATTTTCCATGTCCAAAAAAATGACTCTTTCTCAGCGTACCACTGAAAATGGTTTATTCTAACATGGAACAGGAAAATAAGGTCTGCATATGAAACATGTCGTGCCTCTAAAACAAATCCAATAATAGGATTACTAGCTTCTACACGCTAAAGCAACTAACATCTCACCAGCAAAACACCTCGTCAGTTAAAAGCCATTTCACGTTTCATTACTATACCAGTATTTATTATCATTATAGTATTACTATTTCGGCGATTAGATAAAATATAAATTATATTTGATGCAACTTTAAATTTCCATGACTTTTCCAAAACTTTGGGAACAATATTGTTTTCTAGAACTTTTGCAGAGCCTGGAATTAGCATTTTGAATTTCCATGACTTTTCCAGGTTTTTAACGACCGTAAGAACAAGAGTAAAAAGAGACATATCGAGTAACTTTTAGATAAAAAGCACAAGTCTTACTCTCGGCAGTGGTGCGTGGCAGCAGTGAGGCCACAGCGCTGGTGACTGCGGCTGCCATCTCATTGTGTCCGTTGCTCTCGACGGAGGGGTCGTTGAGGCTGTCTGCGGGGGCCAGGCCCTCAGTGGGCAGGTTGGCCTCCGCGCTGGCCTGCTGCGCCACGGCTTGAGCCTCCTGCAGCTGCAGCTGCTGCAGCTGCTGCTGCTGCAGGACCAGCGCCGCCAGCTCCTGCTGGGTCAACATGATGGGGATGGTGGTGGGCTGCTGGATCTCTCCAGAGGCCTCATCTTCATTTGAAAAGAGAGAAATATTTTAGAAATCATACTACAACAACTAATCGACTTAATCGATTACCAAATTAGTTGCCAACTAATTCAGTCGTCGATTCGTTGGTGACGTCATCACGTGTGTTTTACGCCCCGTTAAGCTCTAACTTTATTGGTCTTTGTATCGGTACTGGAGACATTTAAAAAATATGTCATGTATTATTGCTACAAAGACATTATATCGCAGTCTTAGTGTCGCCAACTCGTTTCTAATATGCAAAAAGACAAACAAATGCGTCTATGATGTATTTTCGATCTTTCTCTCCCCCGCCTGCTTGCGAAGGGGCGGGGCAGTTTACACACGGGCAGCTGCAACATGCAGCAACACACACACGTGGGAGATGGCGGAGAGAACGCGCTCCGAGGTGGTTAAACTTTACCCGTCTCGATGTGGAGAATGCTCGTTACCAAAAGTGGAATACGAGTTTAGCACGTAAGGGCGGTAACACGAGCTATTTGTCTAAACATTTAGCAAAAGTGCTCCACATCCAGACGGAGGAATGCACCGGGTTCGACTGTCTTTCTAGTAGCTCTGTAGCCCCGTCCACGAGTAACGTGTCCACGTCAGGTGTTATGTATGCTAGCAGCAACACACGGAGCTAACTACATTATACAAACATAATGATTAGAGGTAACAGAGTTATTTGCGGACTTTTGGTGACAGAGCCTTCAGTGTGGCATCCCCCACCCTCTGGAACTCTCTCCCCCCCGAAATCCGCAGCGCCCCAACCCTGGACATTTTCAAAAAAGCCCTCAAAACGCACCTTTTCACCAAGGCTTTCCCCACTGTATAGTGAGTTTAATAGGTGTATTTGTCCGCTACTTCCCCCCCCACCCCCTTAACCTGTCTGCCTTTTTTCCCCTACTCCCCCCCCCCCTACCCGACTTGTAAAGCGACCTTGGGTTTCCTGAAAGGCGCTATAAAAATATTATATATTATTATTATTATTTAGTTTGTTAAAGTTTCAGCTATTCTGTTTACAGTTCTGTCTTCAGATTATTTAATACGATTTGTTAAAACACTTGTTTCTTTTGATGTGAAATATTATTTATTTAATTTGAATAAAAAGCAATGTTAGTTTTGTTCACAATTTAAGTTATTTAAATAATATATGTATTTTGGAAGTATTCAAGTATTCATCTTTATTGTCTTCATTGTTAGTTTCCACATGCCTAAAACAACCTCAACCTAAATCTAAAAGTTGATGGCTAAATAAGAGTGTTTGAGAAATTGTGCAAGGCATACAGTAATAGTCCGAATAGTCGATTAATCGTTTAATTAATCGATAGATTAATCGATTATCAAATTAGTCGTTTGTTGCAGCCCTATTAGGAACTGAAATGATTGGGGGCGTTGCAGTAGTTACAGAGCTAGAGCAGCTTGTCAGTGTTATTCGTTAGGAGGTATAAGCTACTAGGGATGTAACGATATACCGAATATCGCGGTAAATAAACGTCCCAATACCGTCGTGAGACTGACAAAATCTACCGCGATTTTTCTTTTAAATATTTTTTGTTTTAAAAAACACTTTTTTGTTTTAAACCTTTATTCAACCAGGTGGTCCCATTGAGATCATCGATCTCTTTTTCGAGAGAGACCTGTCCAACATGGAGCGAGTAGGTTACAACATGAACAGAACACAACAGAACCCAAAAGGACATCGTATTTACAGGGCTAGATGTACACACTGACAAGTACCAACAGTATATTTATATCTCTGTCAATAAGCCTCACCTTCTTGGTGGAGAGACGATGCACAGTTTGACCCACTGCCGTCACCCATGGCCAAAGCATATCTCTCCGTCCCACTGAGGTGGCGTTAGACTTTTTCGCTGTCCGTCATTTTGACAGACAGGATTGTAAAATAATAATCCTTATATTTATTATATATTTAAATGTCCGTCATAATCCCTTATTGCCCGTCGGGTCTGAACAGTTCACGAGAGAGCACGCTCGTGAACTATCAACGGGGGGGCGGTGTTATCCCGTGTGTGCATGCACCTCGCGGGAGCGCGCACAGCGTAAAGCAAAACCTCCCAGACATGTGTTGATCTGTACGGCAAAGTACGGTTTGGAAACTATATCATTTCCTTTTGGAGGGCAGCATACCACGGCATAACACCAGAGCCTCGCTGCGGGGAAACGTTGGCACTGTTCCGAGTTTCTGTCAAAATGACTGCTTTCAGATTTTTCCGTCATTGATAAATAAAATATTCGGTTAACGCGACCACTGCTGTCCCGGCAACATCAGTACCAAGCGAGAGAGTTTTTTCCAGAGCAGGGGATATTGTAAATGCCCAAACATCCCAGCTTATAAATACCTGGACATGTGGACATTCTCATATTCCTAAAAACCTGTCTGATGATGCTGAGAGGGTGACTCGTGAGTTTGAGTTGAGTTACTTGAAAAACTAAAGTGAAACTTGATTTATTTTATTGCAGGGTCTGATTATTAAATGTCCTTGTTTATTTGTGAGATGCAGTGGCACAAAGAAAATGCCTACTTTGTTTGGTAGTACTAGTAGGTACAAAAACACTGGTTTTCTTGTTCCAGTCTGTTACTGTCACTTTGTTTTTGACACTTAAAAATACTGCTATCCTACTAAAATGCTGGACAAATCAGATTTGTTATGTAATAAAGAAACATCTTCCGAGTAAAAAAATGTTTTTTTTAAATTTTATTATTCAATATCGTGATAAATACCGTACCGTGGACTTGTTATCGCGATATTATCGTACCGTGAGTTTTTGGTATCGTTACATCCCTATAAGCTACACAAGTCTTTCCATGCCTTTACACAGCCCTCGATCTATGAATATGTTGCGTGATCTGACAATGCGGTGGAACTTACTCATTACGGCTTGCTGTGCTGCCTGGAGGACGGCCTGGATGGCGAGCGCCTGGGCTTCTTCCGTCGCAGCTGCCTGAGCAGCGGCCTCTGCTGCTGCAGTCACAGCCAGCTCCTCGTCCGACAGCCCCGTCACCATCAGTGTGGCACCCTGAGCCTCGGCCATCAGCTCCGAGGGCAGATTCAAGGCTGTAGCTGCGGCTGCTTCACCCTGAGAGAACATGTTATAGGTCAAACATAAGATATCTTTGAAAGGATGGACTTCAACAGAGAATGGTGATTATTACACTATATTTACCTCGGCTTGTGTCTCCATAGCAGACGCTCCTTCTCCAGCAGGTGCAGCTTCTGCTGATGCGGTCTCATCCGTCTGCATGGGCTCCTCTGGGGAGCCGGCTGAGATGGATGAGATCGACTGGAGAGAAACAAAAGAACAAACCAAGATAAGTCACAAAGCGAAAAAAAATACATTTTAGGAGTTTCTCTCTTGATGAATAGTTTAGTGTATAAAATGTCTGTTTGCATCACCCCTAATAGAAAAGTGCATTTCTTACGGGTACAGAGGGTCCGGGAGCGGGTGTGGACTGAGTGACAGTAGTGATGGCCCTGCCCTGGGTGGTGGTGGTGGTGGTGACAGTGCTTGTTGCTGCAGTGGTGGGGTCCACTTCTGTGCTGGTGGTACTTTCTGCTCCCTCCTCCGTCTGCTGGCCTGCTCGGAGACACACAAACATAATGTAAGCTCGACTTCATACCAATACAAAAACATGACATCTATTCCATAACCATATGTGTGGGTTGCCCGTACCTTCGCCTGTCTCCATGGTGCAGGTGGCTGTGGTGGCTGTGTTGGTGGTGCCGGTCTCGTGTGTTTCGCAGGGCGGGTTGGAGCACACTCTCTGGACCGGGCCTCCTTCTGCGCTGCTCTGGTCTCCGCCCATGCTGGAGGTGGCTGTAGACGGGGTGTTGGTGGTCCCGGTCTCGTGTGTTTCGCAAGGCGGGTTGGAGCACACCCTCTGCGCGCTGGAGCTCGTCTGGCCCGTGCTCATGTTGGAGGACGACTGGGTGGATGTGTTGGTGGTACCCGTCACGTGGGTCTCGCAGGGCGGGTTGGAGCACACCCTCTGCGCGCTGGAGCTCGCCTGGCCCGTGCTCATGTTGGAGGACGACTGGGTGGATGTGTTGGTGGTACCCGTCACGTGGGTCTCGCAGGGCGGGTTGGAGCAAACCTTCTGGACTCCCCCCATGCTGCTGGACGCTGTGGTGGCCGTGTTGGTTGTCCCGGTTTCGTGGGTCTCGCACGGCGGGTTGGAGCACATGCGTGGCGTCGACATGTTTGATGAAGCCGTCGTGGCTGTGTTCGTCGTGCCCGTTTCGTGCGTCTCGCAGGGCGGGTTGGAGCACACTTGTCCTGCTCCCATCGCAGCGGAGGCGGTGGTGGCCGTGTTGGTGGTGCCGGTCTCATGGGTCTCGCAGGGCGGGTTGGAGCACACGGTGCCAGAGCCATCGCCAGACGCTCCGGCTTCAGAGGAGCTGGGCTGCTCGGAGGTGGGGGAAGCCAGGATGGACACTGGAAGGTCCTGCACTGGCTGAGCTTCAACACCGCTGGGAGTTGTGATCAGAGTCACCTGGGTGGGCTGGTTCTGGGCCGAAGAGACAGTAAAGATAAGTTCTAAGAGTCCCACAGCATGTTTCATACTCAAAAAGGAAATTATTATTACAGGGTTCATACACTTTTTCACCAATGATTTTCCATGACCAAAAACATTACCGTACTTTTCGGACTATAAACCGCGACTTCCCCCCCCATTTTTTGTGTACAGCTAACGGCCACTAGGGAACCTCCTAAATCTATGGATTTTATAGGTACAATTAACCACCTTTAACGCTATGGGCTCTAGGACCGGTCCGCGCCCGCCACCTTTAAGCGGCGGGCTCCAGCAGGAAAAGCTGGAGGCCGGAAAAGAGTGAGACAGGTAGCGCGCCAAAGTAAAAGTGGAACCGAGAGACAGAACGAGAGCAAGGCAGACGGACAATTTAGCTGCTGCGGCTCATATGCAGGTGCGCTTTATAGTCCGAAAAGTACGGTACTCTTTCTCAGCGGTACCACTGAAAATGGTTTATTTTAACATGGAACAGGAAAATAAGGCTTACTAGCTTCTACACGCTAAAGCAACTAAAATCTCTCACCAGCAAAATACCTCGACAATTAAATGACATTTCACGTTTCATTACAATACATTATTTATTATCATTATAGTATTACTATTTTGGCGATTAGATAAAATATAAATTATATTTGATGCAACTTTAGTTACATTTCCATGACTTTTCCAGGTTTTTAATGCCCGTAAGAACCCTGTTATTAACTATTATCTTAATGTTTTTGTAGCAGTAACTTTGTTAGTAATTTTCTAGTTTAAAAGCATAAACTCCCTAACCTTCAGTTATTTTTTATTCTAATATAGTTACAAGGGCTGCAATATTAATTGAAATGTTGGACTATTGCAATATCCAAATCGCAGCTCAATATTTGCCAAATGCAACATTTCTAAAAACAGACTTCGCCTGAAGAAAAAAAGACGTGCAGATTCTTACCTGCACCGTCATGGTGGAGGAAGAGAGGGTGGTGGCAGAGGTCATGCTGGTCTGAGCGGCTGACACAGTTATGGACGCGGGGCTGATGACCTGGCTGGACAGGGTGGCGATGGTTCCCAGTGTGGTGATGGGGGTAACCAGAGAGGCGTTGGAGCTGTCTGCAACGGCTCCTGCCAGGCTGGAGGAGACGGTACCGGTGACTGTCCCAAAAGTGGTGACACCTGGAAGGAAAAGAAGTGGTTTTATTAGGCGTGTGATCTCTCCTGCCTTATTGTAGGAGATACAGGAGCTTTAAAACACTGACAAACAGACTCAAAAACAGTTTCTACCCCTGGCCCACAAGGCTACAGTCCTAAGTACAATCCTCTTTTGAATACCTAACTCGTATGCACTTTATATCAGGGTGTATGCAGGAATCCTGAAGTCACATGTCAGACCTTTTAAGACCCTTTCCATACATTTTAAGACCTCATCGCCACTTTGAGTTTTAACCGGTTACCTTGGTGACACACTTTACCTCACATTGACTATATACAGTATCGATTGTCCTTCCTCCTTATCTTTCAACCATTTGGACGCAAACTTGCATTTCCCCATAACGATGTTGCTTAGCAACCGGCGTAAACGGGCCTTCGCGCGCTATCAAGCAGTGAGCGTGCGATGTCCTGTTCAGATGATGTCAAGTCCAGAGGTGGGAGTAAGTCCTACATGTGCAAGTCATTAGCAAGTCTCAAGTCTTGACCTACAAGTATCAAGCAAGTCCCAAGTCACTGTGGTGAGAGTCAAGTCATACGAAATTCTGATGAATGAGCCCAGTTTCCGCATTTAAATCAGTTAAAAGACAGTGGTTATGAAAATGGATGTAACCCACACTATGATCTTCATTACATACACAGTTAGTCATTTGAAATCTAATTTAGACCGATGACAATCATATTAGATTCATATCAACCCTAGAACTGCAGACGATATAGCGAGGACTCAAAGTCTGTTCAAAAAGGCAGAATTCAGGTAAGAAAATCATATATGGGATTTGCCATTACACATATTTAATTTAAATTTCTGTTAACACTAGAACCGCCAACAGCGTCAGCGCCTACATAGATATCACTTTCAAATCATTTAATTTGTTCCTCTTCATAATTTCCTTATAAACTAAGTAGGACGATATTTAAAACTCACTTCATTGGGTTAATTTAGAAATTGCTTCAGTTTATTATCATAATAATAATAATGCATTTTATTTATATAGCGCTTTTCACAACTCAAAGACGCTTTACAGCATGAGGGAGGGTAGACAAACAAGGACAGGCAAACAAGTAAGTATAGTAAAATAAATAAAAAGGCAGTCAAGAGGAAGTTGATTGAGAGGGGGGGGGGGGCTTATGGGTAGACGGAGTTGAAAAAATGTGTTTTGAGGCGGGACTGAAAGACTGTGAGGGACTCAGGCTGCGGCCACACGAGGACGAAAACGGTCGTTTGCGTTACCGTTTAGTGTCATATAGACCGTTCGGCCACACGAGGACGACCGAATACGGCACTAAACGACTGAGGAAACGATAACGGGTCCCAAGGTGGATAGAACGGCATACGCAACGCTCTGGGGGGTCCAACGGCTCCGTGTGTGCGCCCTATACGATAATTTTCTGATAATGATGAGGCAATAGCCCCGCCTCTCCCCACCTCTGCTGCTCACCCCCGCGTCAAAGTAAACTGCACACTGAATTCAGATTATTTATCTTTCTCTCGATATGGACCTAAACGCGAGTGAAGTCTAATCTGACAGGACGGAGACACCTCTCAAACTACCTAAACTAGTTATAAATATCTTTATTTGTACTGTCGGCCGGGTCACTCATTACTGGATCAGCTGCTGCATGAGACAGACACTGGCGCTGTCCGAAGAGAGGGAGGAAAAAGAGAGGCTCCGTGTATTTTATTATTATATTATATCGATTCGTTATTCATTTGTTTTAAAGCTCAATAAATAACAAAGAAGACCTTTGACCGGCACTTTTATAATTGTCCGGAAGATTTAAACTTTAATACACGTTGACTGGCGAAAAGCTCTGCCCGGTTCCCTCGGCCCCCACCGCGGAGAATAAACAGAAGGGCAACCATGACAACCATGCTTCTTCACTGCTTTTGTGGAGGAAGTTACAGCGCCACATACAGGCTCCTGCACATGTACTGCAGCTTCTCCAGCGGTTGGAGCTAAACGGAGCGGTCTCGTGTGGACAGACACTATCCGGATGACTATTGCGTGTGGACGGAAGCTTTTTTGCGATTGCGTTTGCGTTAATCCTATGCGTTTAGCCGTTTTCGTCCTCGTGTGGCCGCAGCCTCAGAGTCACGGAGATCTTGGGGGAGGGAATTCCAGAGCCTAGGAGCTGCCACTGAGAAGGCTCTGTCCCCAAAGAGTGTGGATGATCATAACAGATCAAAAAGTTCAGATTCATTTTACAATAAATCAAGGAATGATGCACTTCTACAAACAAAAACAACATAATTAAAACATTTAAACAAACTACTAAAGTAGATGAACTACATTATTCAAAAGTGTACAGTAACTTCTGATAATAACACGGGGGAAATAAACAAGGCATCTCTTTTCCTCTCTCTCCCTCTCCTGACAGCCCGTCACTATCAGGGTTAGTAAAAATGAATCCCTTGGAGGTTCTAGTGTTCATTTACTGTTGTCTTCTCTTTGCAATGCTTAATCGATTTGAAACCAAGTCTAACGTAGCTTAAACTTAGCGTTAGCTTTCTAGCTAACACAACACATGCACGCACCTTTCTCTGTGGGTTTTTTTGTAGTGACGAATGAAGTTGGATGTCGTGGTGGTCCTGCACTGATCTTTATGCTGCAGACCCTGCATACCGCTGTTCTCTTCTTATTACCGTCATCGACAACATAATCCAAACTTCACTATTTTTGGAGCAAAACTAGCCACTGCCATGTTAACTGAGACTCCTGCCTTCGAGTGGGTTGCCAGGTTTGCGCGCACGGCGCTATAATCACGTTTTTCGAAAAAACTAAACGTAATATCTCACAACAAAAACAAACGCCAATATTTAATTTTAAACAGTCAAGTCCTTTCAAGTCATCTGTCTCAAGCTTAAGTCAAGTCTCAAGTCAAAAAATATGCGACTCGAGTCAAGTCGTGTGACTCGAGTCCCCACCTCTGGTCAAATCCAACGGGATGCCATAAATAAACTACACAGAATCACACTACACACCCACGCCATGATTACATTCAGGCAGACTGTAGAATACAACCTCTTTGGACCATTTATATACTTATTGAAACAAGCTACAACTTGTAATACTTTGTAAGACCCCGCGGACACCCTGTATAATGATTTTTAATGCACTTCATAGCTTTTGATGCCATTGTCCTCGAGTATGTATCCCCCCTGTATGATGGTTTACCTTTGTCTGCTCTACTGGGGTTTTTTATGTTGGTCTGTTTTTGTCTAAGGCACACTGTGACAGGATTGCACTCCAAAAATCTCATTATATATTTTTGCACAGTGACAATAAAGGCTTTCTATTCTGTTCTTTCCGAGAATAAATAGACAAGAACAAAGTATTCTTACCTGTCGTCCTATTGACAACCAGAGTGGTCACATTGGGCTTAACAGAAGACATGGTCACTGGTGTCACAAGTCGAACACCACCGACTGTGCTCATAGGCACCGTGCGCAGGATAGTGCCAGGTTGTCCATGAGCACCCTTCAGGACGACCTAAAGACACACAGTTCAGGATTAGTCACCTCAGGTGCAACATACATGGGCAGAACGACAAAGTTAATCTATAGAGAGATATCTTTAACTGCTCAATCAGTCAGTGTACCTGTGTGAGTCCCTGTTGTCCGGCAGTGGTGAGTTTGGGCACGGTGGTGATGAATTTACTGGGAGTTCCTGCACTCATCACTTTGGTGGTGAGGATGGTGATTGGCGTCTTCATGCCTCCACTGCTCGTCACACCTGAAGGGACGAAAGCATGATTGTAAGTACATTTTCATCTAAGACACACAAAAACCAAAGTTAGCTAATTGACACCTGCAAATAATTCAGATGTTTGTTCCAAAAGTTTATGGCAATTGCGTAAGAAAAAAAAACGTAAGACAACACCATCATTACTTTTCTTTATCCACTCAAATTTTTGAAGCTGTTCTGTTGTGATATGTAGTAACTGAAAATCAAACTTACGTGAGTTTAGACCTGCAGCTCCAGACTGGCCCATGATGGCAGACATGGGGATGGTCTTAATGATGGTGGTGCCCTGCTTAGTGGTGTTAGGAGAGACCCCGCTGATGTTGAGGATCGTGGGCTTGTGTCCAGTGCCTCCTGCCTGGGAGGTCGTGATGATGGTTGTGGGCTTACCATCTGCGGAGGTCACCAGCTTAAGGATGGTGCCGGCTGGGAGGGGACCCTTTGACTGAGGAGAGAGAGAGCCACATGTTATGAGGATCAATGTGGAGAAGGACATCTGGTGTTGTCTCAGGAGTTTTAGACTACCTCCTGTGTGTTTTCCTGACTTTGTGCACATGTCTGACCTGTAGGAGCTGTGTGAGAGGGTTATTGGAGGCCTGGCCTGAGATAGACGTCTGCACTGGCTTGGTTTGTACCACAGACATCATCTTGCCAAGGTTGGAGATCTGCAGACAAAGGAGGAAAGCCCAGGTCATTATTCATGTGAAAACATGAATTGCACAGGGACTTCAGTTTTGGCTCAACAAATCATTACAACTATAACTGAACATAGATCATGCAGATCGCTAACACTATGCTTCCCAATGACCTAGTCACTGTAGGACGGACTTCACTCCCTCCCCATGGGTCAAGCTCAATGAACAACAAATACAAGTGTGAAGAGGCAATTTACAGAACACATGATTTACAGCGTGGATGATGTTCCAGTATTACATTGTGATAACAAAAAATGCTATCTTACCAGAGTGCCACTGCCGCCCATGGTGAGGGGACTTTTGACCAGGGTGATGGTCTTGGTGACTCCTCCCACCACTGTAGTAACCACCTGGGCCTGCTGGGCCACAGTGACTGCTCCAGACTTATGCACAGTGATGATGGGTCTGGTGTTGGTGGGAGAGGAACCAGTAGCTGTTCCCACCTGGGCTGCAGCGGTCTTCAGCATCCGGGTGGCTGGGTTACTGACCTACAAGAACAAAAATACTTATGAGAACTGATCCGTGACGGACAGAATGCACTTCATGTTGGACCATTCAGTGAGGACTTTACCATGAGTGGAGATGCCATTTTCATTGTGGTTGTGCCAGGGGACATGGCTACAGTTTTGAGAATGGTGGCTCCGACAGGAACATTGAGGAGAGTGCCACCAGAGGGCGGGATCTTCTGTGTTGCTGCAGCAGCAGCAGCTAAAGCTGCCATGCCACTCATCTGAGGGCTACTTCCAATTGGCTGAAAAAAAGACGAGACAACATGTTTGGACACATTTATTCATTAAGGATGATATACTTCAAGATAAAATACAGGGGAAATTGTTCTTACCGATCCTTGGGTGGTCTGGGCAGGCATGACCATCCTTACACCCGGCGGGAGGGATGTCAGAGTGACGGGGGATTTCCCGGGCTGGCTGGGGCGGACTGTGACAATAGATGTGCCAGTGCCAGACTGTTGAGCCGCAACCTTCAAGATGGCTGAAACACAAGGGGACGGATGATTAGACTTCTTTGCACTTGTTGGTGTGGCAAAGACAGTGAACATGGCTGAGTTTGAAACATGGAATTGTTGGTCACTAGTGAAGTACCTGTCTGGGGGAGATTCTGCGCAGAAGGAGCTGCAACAGCTAGTGCAGGGCCCTTCAGAGAGTTCAGAGGCTGCACGGGGCTGGAAATCATAGCTGCAGAGGCTGTAGCTGGAGTTGCTGGGATGTCGTACTTCTGCAGCTGCAGTAAGTAGGTGTCGGCGGTTGAGACGGCGCCCCAGCTGACCTCGAGAGAGTTTGTGTTGGCACGGACTAGCTGCACCCGGGCAGGAGCATGTGGCCGCTCTGTGGAGGAAGAGAGGTTTAACAACAATGATACCTTCACTACCTGAGCCGAGGAACTGCCTCTTAGTATAAACTATGTTACAGCACACATACCCGTTTCCAGGTACCAGAGGTCTTTACAACAGACTTGGTTGTTCCACGCTTTGCGATAACCGTCGCGGCCACTCCAGACGTAGAGTCGGGAATTGATGGCCACGGCACAGTGGCCGGCACGGGCCCTAGGGATGTTGTCTTCAAGAGTATCCATCAACACGGTCTCCCAACAATTGGAGTCTGCAGACACACACATAAAGATTAGTGAAGCCCCTTACACTCAAAATATACATTTTTTGTTATAACTACACAGGTTATAGGTTATACAAACCTAGATTTAGGCAGGCGAGAGTGTTTGTGCACTTCCACTCCTTCTCGTGTGTGGCCACTTTAACGTCATCCATTACCAATGGAACCCATCCTCCAAAAACATACATCCTGCAAAAAACGAAATGAAATCAGTGAGATGCAGCTCCCAAAAAGCATATTCTATTCTTCTGGGAACTCAAACAGGATTGAAGAAAATATTCAATGTTATTGATAAGGTCCAGCAATATTCTCACTTGTTTGTGATGGTGGTGGCAGAGTGAAGACTTCTGGGTAGCGGTGCTGTCCCGTTTACTGATGGTTTGTTCCATGTCAGGGTATCTGAAGACAATGATGAGCAGTAGGATATTATATAAAATGCAGTGTGAAAGGCGAGTGTTTTTAAACGCAACCAGTTAACCGCAGCTACGGGTAATTCTCCTTGTCAAACATTCAACTGTTTATCCTCTCTAAAGTGTGGCCTCTTTTCGTCTGTTCAACCTTAACTTGCAGCACACTCTCCGAGTGGCACCGGCTGGGGCATATTTTTGCTGTCATTTTTATATTCACACATCTACAAACCTACCTATATCAAGTGTCCACAGATCTCCAAGGCGACAACCACTCATGCCTCCGTAGATTATCAGGCGAGATTTCCTGCTCGTCTTTTCTGTGTAGACCACAGCAGTGTGGCTCTCACGCGGAGGAGGCAGGACTCCGTATGTGATCGGAATATCCCATCCAACCACACTGGATCCCGCACGCAGCTCAAGTGTGTACAGATCATTTAGGTATCTGAGGAAGAAAATAAACCAGACAGAAGTTACACTTATGTTGCTTGCGGAAGTAAAATATCAAGCATCGTGTGCAGGAAAAAAAGCCTGCTGGAAAACAACATCTGTACCTGGGAATGTTGTTTTTTGGGTCCTCGCTGTCATTGGCAAGTCCACCAAACAGGTAGCATTTATTGCCAACCAGGGAAAAACTGTGGCCCAGACGAGGACAAGGAGGGGGGCCATTCTTCGGGTTTTTCGCTTTCAACTTTTTCCATTCCCATCTGCTGGCCTGTTGTGAAAAACAATGTTCATAACAAATTAAGCAATTGAAAAGATCATAGCAGAAGCCGTTACAAACACAAGCTGACCATCTTTCCTTTTCTGAGAAAATTATAAAAAAGGTTCTGTCAAAACTAGGACTTAACCTGAAACCTAATCTTATTAAATGTTGCATTTATTTATTAATTCCTATTTTAATGTAATAATTGAACAGTCCACTTCCAAGTTGCTCATAATCCATCCTGACTCTTGTTGACAACTTGATAGGGGCATACCTACTTTATGTCAAAACCAAAAACAGAGAATATTTAAAGTGTAAACTTCTGCAGTATACACAAAGTGAAGTTTTTGACAGGAGGACAATAAAGACGCATTGTGGCACGTTGCACTGGCAGAACAACTAGCTTCTGATTAGTGTCACGTTTAATAAACACACAGTTACTTCTTTAGGTCGCCCCTCCCCTGTCAAAACATGATTTCCCCAAAGCTTTAAAAAGCAGCTTCGGATTGGTTATCTTTTGATTCAGTTGATGGAGCTTGGTGAACCCACTGCATTTTGATTAACAAGTTTTCTAAATCCATTCAAAATGTTTTGAGGGAAAAAAAGGAAATCACGATGCATCTAAGAATCTATTATTTTTTTGCAAACATTTGCACTGCATTAGGAATTCAATGTCATTATCTGGAGTGCACCGTGTGAAATAAAAGACTCAATGGGACCCAAAAAACTATTAACAACACCAAGTTTGAATTAGATAAATCAGGATATGGGCTCAATGGCCTGCCATAAAATGTAATTTACTAAACTGCATGCGGCCCATAAATATCCACAGCCACAAAACGTACAACTTAAAAAGATAGATGTACTTTGTTCGGCTGTTACTGTGCTTAAGTAAAATAAATTATCCCTTAATAATGAAACTATAACTTTTTACCACTTAATTTAGAAACATTGCATTATCCTAATGCACACATTTAATACAAACATGGAGATACATTTGTATAGATAGATTACCTGAAGTTCATAGAGATCGTTGCTGTACTTTCCATACTCCACCATTCCACCAAACACCAGCAATCGTGTGCCATCACATACAAAACCATATGCAGCACAGCCGGGGGGAATATCACCACGGACCGCTGGGATAAACCACTGGTTTGTTGCTAGAAAATAAAACACAATGATGATTCAGTTGAGGCTTACTAATATCAATCCATTTAAAGTAAACTATGACCAAGGTTTGTTATTGTCTAAACAAGGCTGTGAAAAACCTTACTATTACCACTATCTTGTAATTATTAGTACATAAACCAACAGATGTATTTAAGGATGGGGATGAAAAAAACATGTTTTTATTAAATGTGTCTGTCCTTATTGGTTTATGTACAGGAAATTGGGGCATAGGATATAGTTAAACCAACCAGCATCATCCATTTTATTTTAGCCCGCCTTTTTTAACGTACAATAGCACCTTTCTCCAGCAGAGGGGGCCAAATGTAATCAGACACGGGCTTGTTTGGCCTGCTGAGGCTTGTACTCTACTTAGTTCTGCACATCACGAATCGATCTTTAGAAATAAAATAGAATGTTTTTTTATGCAGAGGCTAAATACTAAAATGCATTGTTTACCATTTCACATCCGAAGATTTGATAAGTAAACATCATTCTCGCTGCCAACAGTCATCAGTAAAGTTATACATGCAAAAGTTATTATCTTACCAGTGTTGTACACATGCAATTCATCCACTATTCCTTCGTTTCCACCACCGAAGACAACCATAAGTTCCTTTATGGCCACAGCTCTGTGTCCATGCCTGGGCCGGGGAACGGGACCGGACCATCCGAGGACCCGCTTCCACCGCGGCTGCAGAACCGACGCCGTGGAGCCAGGGGCAGACATGATTTCTGTCGGAAACATTAATCAAATTAAAATTCTTGCCTGGTGAAATGCTCCTGGTTGTACAAAGTTATCGACTGTAGAAACTCATCAGCAGGATGGAGTCGCGCACTGTGGCTCACTTCTAAAAACAGTGTGTGCCCCAAGCTCTAGTTAATGAACACATTCATTCATTCATTAATAAAAACAAATGCGTAGTAAGAGCTTTCCAACTTGTACTGATTAAAACCCCTTGCCGTTGTGCAAAAATAAATACAAGGAAATGTTCATACACCCAAGTTGTGTTGTCTTCTAAACCATTGAATTCAATCCATGGAAGCAGCCATCTTGTAACCAAACAAACCCCCGCTAACACCGCTGCCAGTCTGAAAAATGGCGGAAGCGAATGAAAAGGAAAAATAGCTAGCCAACTACAACAGCGAAGGAACACAATAAAATGAAAACAAATCCACTAAAGTGATAGCGGTTGAAAAGAGGAAAACAATGCACATTTGCAGCACAAACTTAATCCACAGTTAGAACCGTTAGCAAGAGTCGGCTATTTTCATGCTTCTCTGGGAGTCGCCATCTTGTAGCTAACTAGCTTAGCGTTATTTGCAATCCCTTTAACGTACTTATTAACACTATAACTATAAAAAAAACTCAATATGAACAGTTGCACCAATTTGGTACACACATCCCTACAACCCCGTCTATACACTTCTTAAAATATACTTAAAATGTAAGCCAAATCGGGATAATCAAATGAATGCTAACATTAGCTGAATTCCGTTAGCACAAGCAGCTAGTTGCTCAAACTCATTAGCACAAGCTAACAGCGTTAGCATCTGTCAAAGCGTCCCGCTATTTCACAATTAAATGCAATGCAATAACGTTTTATTGTGACATGCATATTTTACCTGATATAAATGTAGTTGCAACAACACCCGTTGAACACAGCTAAACTGAGATCAACTGCATAAAGAGAGTGTTATTATGTTTCATGCCGTCTCTGGAAGCAGCCATCTTTTCGACACTCGGCCTACTTCTACAGCTCCCACAAGAAAAATGGCCGGGCGGTAAACCACAACAAAACACAACAAACCCAAAAAAAGATTATTACTCACTTATATCGATGCAGTAGTAGCAAAAACACGGGTTTGTGGTATAATCTTGCGGCAATAATCCAAATTCATTCGATTTGTGAAGAAGTATTTCCTCTCATGCCTGCCTGGAAGCTGCCATCTTCTTGACAACCAGAGGCGGAGGAAAATGGTAGAGAGCTGGCGTCACCCAAAGTAAACATGGCGACTGAAACCAGCTCGCTAACCATTTCCGACAGAAACGCCTTTTAGATTTTATGGTAAACCATCGTGAATAGACGAAGGGTGCTTTGTATAATGAGGTTTTGTACAGGACACTGAGAATACATATACAGTTAACAGAAGCAAGTTTCAGGAAATTACAACAAGTTGTGTTTTAGCGCTTGGCTTATTGTCCCTTACTAAAGATGGCGACATCCGCCCAGAAACCGTTTAATTTTCATATTGTAGGGAATGCTGATTTCATTCCACCCTGAATCTGCTTAGAGGTGCCTAGAAAACACAAAAATGGTGTTAAAACGGTGGGTAATTTACAAATTTAGCGCTCAAATGTACTACATTTGCCACGCCCACACACAACATTAGTTCTCTTTATACATCCATGAAGTGCGCCCTCCACTGATACAAGTACTGTATTACTATTGACATCCAATACTTCACCCTTTATTTACAAAACAGTAAACAATGTGTTCAGCCATATTTCTCTGATGGACTCTCACTGAATGAAAAATAATAGAAAATGCTCAAACATTATTAAACTTCTCAGTCTATTTTTGTTATGGAAAATAGATTAATTTGTGTGTTTCTCAGGAAAGTTAACGTTTGTTGACAATATACTCTGCATTTATTTAGAAAATATAATTATTGTATAAATAGGGGATAACCAAAAGGCACAATATGTTTTAGCTTTCGAGAAATTAGAAACCCTATTGTAGCCTATAATGGGGATGTGACTTTACATTTACCAACTGCATTTTACTGGAAAGAGTAGTCTGTAGCCTTTTACAACACCTTAGGCAAATTCTGAATTAACATTTATATTACATAGCCCATTGTAGTTACAGTGGCTCTGTTAGAGTCACGACTTGAAGATCTATAGAGTAACATTGCACAAAGCACGAATTTGCATATTTATTATGTTCAGAATCAAAATCCTTTGTTAGTTCCACAGCGGGGGAAATGTACAGTGTTACAGCAAAAAGTGGCATAGCAGGTAAAATAAAAAATGCATATAATAATACAGAATAAGCACAATTATTATTATAGAGAAGAAAAGCACACATTAGTTATAAAGACAAAGTAGGTAAGTACACATCCATGGCTAAAAATTATGAGCAGACAATGTTGTGTGAAGGCAAAATCATATTATTTAATTACATTTTTATATAAATGCATATCATTGGCTTTATTCACAGTTTATAATGAGGTTGGATTCATGTTTGATCATTCTGTTCACCAAACTTCATGTGCAGTAAGAATCCTAACTGTATATCTTGTTATAGAAGCAGCAAAGCTAACGGGAGAGTTGGTGAGATGTCACTCAAACACAGTCTGTACGCCCACAAAACCTGAGATGACCTCGAATCACCTGTCAATCAAAATCACCTGCTTGTGCATGGGCATAACCGTGGGAATTTTTGCAGAATTTTCTTTTTCTTGTCTATTTAAAAAAAAATCTGAAAAGGTAATTCAACGAATTAAGACGTATACTTTAACATCGCATTAGTTAAGAGTGCAGCCAGTCCTGGCACCTGTTAACACCCACCTAACACACATTTTATCTGTTTTTGCACTGCTTTATGTGATACTCACACAAAGTACAAAATATCTCAAACATAACATGTAGTTCGATACATTAAGGTGCCTCTTAGTGACAGAGAAGCAGGCAAATCTAGATGCTTTGTATGATAATATATATATATATTTTAATGTTTTGTCTGTAACCTCGCTGATGTCTATCTTGGCCAGGACTTTAGTGTAACATAGCTCAATGAGACTTCCCCCTGGGTATATCCAGGTTAAATAAAGAAATACAATAAAATATGTCACGCTGGCATGATTTCTCGTGTGCCAAGCGTCAAGGTGAGCCCTAATGCAGCGACAATTTACCTATTGTCATTCATTCATTTCAAAAAGGCATACAGGTTTATAAAGTATAAACTGTTAAGATAATACAAATAATAACAATAATAATAGACAATCTTTCTACAGAAAACAAATTTGGAAATCCATAAAAAAACTTCCATTAAAAGAGTTATTATTGACCGTTGAACAGTCTGCTACCCTAAATCATTTTAAATGATTATGAACCTTGAAGTTTAGCCTCAGTTGCAGCACCATGGCTGCTGGTGTGGCCGCCCGGGTCGATGAGGGAGGGGTAAATGTTGTCAGATTGAGAGCTGGGGGTTGGAGCTTAGACTTTCCGACTTTCAATTTTTAGGACCACCCTACGTGAGGCTAAACTTCAAGGTTGATGAGGGAGGGGTAAATGTTGTTGGAATTTGAATACAATTCACCACGAGAGTTTTCTTGACTAGTATAACAAATAAAAGTCAAATCTCTACAGACTGAGCAAGTTTCAAATCAAATCAAATAAAGTTTTATTTATATAGCACATTTCTAAAAGATTTTTGGTCGAGCCAAAGTGCTGTACATATAATAAAAATAGCCTACAGTAAAGACACTTTACAGCAAATACAACAGCACAGATTGTTCAGAATATCAGTATGAGAAAAACGACACCCTCTGTTCTTAGACCCTCTGTCCTTAGACCCTCACATCGTACAAGGAAAAACTTCCAGAGAAACCCACAGTTTAAGGGGGAAAAATGGGAGAAACCTCAGGGAGAGCAGCAGAGGAGGGATCCCTCTCCCAGGACGGACAGACGTGCAATAGATGCCGTGTGTACATCGAAAAGATAATACATTTTACAGCATATAGACCGAATGTTAGGAAATGCATGTGTCTGTAATAAGAAGATGAATCCACGAGGATGTCAGCTACAATCCTGTGGAAGCCATCAGGGAAGCAGCATGACGAGACCCAAGGCAGGACCGCAGGGACAGGTTCAGCCAAGTCCATGACTTAATCCAGAACTCAGGATAGAGGATTCAGGACACGGGACTACAGCAAGAGGATCAGCCTCGACTCCGGATCCCGGCGTAGATATAGATACAAAACAAGAAAAAAGATTTGGCTGGGTTAATCGGAACAAGAGAAAACACAGACACAGACAGAGAGGGGGAAGGTCATTGGATAAAAGTTATTCTTGATAACCCTCTAGAAAGATCTCATGAACTTCCCCACTCAGTCTATCAAGACCCGAGCAGTTCTATTAGATATAGGATAAGAAACAGAGATAGGGAACACAACAACCTATCTCTTCGTCAGATGCACTCCCCCGCTTATCTAAGCGACTCTGTATCCCGTTACCCTCTACAAGGCCATAGACCAGCAGAGGGAAAATGGGGGAAGGGTAAGGGTTTTTAAGAATACACCGCAAGGGTCTAAAGGGAAAAAAGATTAAATATAAGGTACTATATTTTAAGTAATCCTATCTACTATTCCTATATTCTAATAATGTATAAACTATTTTAAAAATACTTTATGAAATCCTATGTTATGTTATAAATATTAAAATAAAGAACAAAATGAATAAATAAATAAATAAATGAATAATTAAACAAAAGCCAGAGAGAAAAAGTGAGTTTTAAGTGTTGATTAAAAAAAAAACAGGGTCTGGGCCGACCTCACATGGAGGGGCAAAGTATTCCAGAGCCTGGGGCCCGCTGCTGCAAAAGCTCGATGTCCTCGGGTTTTAAGCCTGGTCTAGGCACTATCAACAGCAGCTGATCAGCCGACCTTAAAAGGCTCTGCCTGGGGTGTAGCGATGGAGGAGTTCGGCTATATAGGCAGGAGCCAGCCCATTTAGGGCTTTGAAAACAAATAAAAGGAGTTTAAAATCTATTCTGAACCGAACTGGAAGCCAGTGCAATGAAGCCAGAATTGGGATGATATGGTCGCGTTTGTATTCACAACCTTTATGGGCTACCTCATAAATGTCATATCAACAATTACTACCGAAAAGATGCTTAGATTGACACTGATATGAAATAGATATGCATTACAAATGGCAATATATTGATGATATTCATGGGTTATTGTTTTAGAATATTATAATCTTAATTTCTCTGCAGCCTTCCATGCCAGTCCTTTATTACCCACAATTATACAAAGCTGTAACACCTTTAACTATTAACTTTAACCATTAACCATATTTAACTATTTAATCACCTATTAATCTCACCTTTTTTGTACATGTTTTATTCTTACATTTCTTTCTTTCTATAATAATTATTATTATTATCATGTGTGAATTCATATCTGTCCTGTTTTGTATCCTTGTTGCTGTGTCTACTAAGACACTTGAATTTCCCTACGGTGATCAATAAGAGTTAATCTTATTTTATTACTGCCATCTTTCAAAAACAAAGGAGGCAATTTGCATAATTTTTAACTTTTTGCATTCCCTATCTAATTTAGATACTTGATGCACATTTGCTTTTGCAGAAACCTGTTTGGCTGTTCGTAATGCAATGTAAGATGGTATTTGGCACATATATGTTTGAAACTGTAGAGGAAGTGCATCATTTTATAGAAGGCTCTAATTCAATAAAAGAAGATGTTAACAATGGGGTAAGCCTTTGATGATGTCCTCCAGGGACAGATCATCCGTGCTTACGCAATCAGAAAGACGGTAACTTTCAGGACAGACTGGATGTGATTAGAAGATTAACAATTAAAAAAACTAAAAGTACAATTGCACCAGCTGGTCGCGGACGTCACTTAATGACAACATGTAACATTTGTGATATTGGGCTATATAAATAAACATTGATTGATTGATTGATTGATTGATTGATTGATTGATTGATGAAACTCAAATGTTTACTGATGGATGCAAATGTCAGCACATCTTTACCTCTGTGTCCTAATTATCTGTATAGGACTGCTTTTGTTCTAAGAAAGTGCCAAGATAAGAGCAGGATACCGTTGATTACATCCGGGAATTGTTTATTTGGGTGTTGGCCACTATTATATACACTGTGCCTTACTGTGAATGATACCGTGTTTTTTATAGTCCTCTAATCCCATTGTCCAAAGTCCGATGTTTTGTTAAATTAGTCAAGCAATTCATTATTCAATCATTTAATTTGTTCATTTATGTCATGCAACACTATCAATTACTTCCCAGTCAACACTACTGGACTGCTATAGTCATAGTGCTGTAGACGGTGACCGGACCCTCACATGAAAAGGTATTTTTGACTTTTCTTTTTAATCTTCAGGGAAACATGAAGCACGGCCGTGATGTGGAGCTTCCGGAGGATTTCTGGATCCCCATCCCTCTGGAGACGAACAACATCACGTCCCTCAGCCCATTCCTGGTCCCCCAGGACCATCTAGCGAGCTCCGGCGTCTACTACGCAATGGCCCTGTACATGCTTTTTATATTTATTGTGGGCACTTTCATCAATGTGCTGACAGTCACATGCACCATCCAGAACAAGTAGCTCAGGTCCCACCTGACCTACATCCTGATGAACTTGGCGGTTTCAAACCTTCTTGTGTCCTGCGTGGA
The DNA here is from genome assembly GCF_902827115.2 of Pseudochaenichthys georgianus. Classification (NCBI taxonomy): domain Eukaryota; kingdom Metazoa; phylum Chordata; class Actinopteri; order Perciformes; family Channichthyidae; genus Pseudochaenichthys; species Pseudochaenichthys georgianus. The sequence goes on along the minus strand of NC_047507.1, from coordinate 6,874,537 downwards.
CTCCCTCACCGCATTCCTCTCCTTTGCAAACAAATATTTTATCCTCAGACCACTAGCATGCACAATTGAAGGTTTTATAGCGACGCTTGGTGGTCAGAGAAACTTTAAAAACACATATTTAAGTTATGAGTTTTCATGAGTTTTATAATTCATGCTGTATATCGTTCCAGGTATGGTGAGTCAGTCTCTCGCTGTGGTAGCCTTTGAAAGATGGCTGGTCATCTGCAAGCCACTTGGTCGCTTTATTTTCAAGCCTGACCATTGTGCATTCACCTGGGTGTTTGCACTGATTGCTTCCGCCCCTCCCCTGCCCATTTTCGGATGGAGCAGGTAAGCATAAAAAACCAACATTTAACAACTTTAACACTTAAACATTGGGAATCTTTGACGTACACTAGATGCTCTTGTGGTTCTCTCTCTCCAGGTGCATCCCAGAGGGCCTGCAGTGCTCTTGTGGTCCAGACTGGTACACCACAAATACAACAATGAATCCTACGTCATGTTTCTCTTTGGATTCTGCTTTGCTGTGCCCTTAGCAACAATTGTCTTCTGCTACTCTCAGCTCCTCGTTACACTGAAAATGGTGAGGAAAAGCTAGAGAACAGAATTTAAGAATGTTTTTTTTAATGACATTGTAATGCTGCTCAGGAACTTCATTCGTCCCATGATGCCTTGAATTCTTGTTTTTTCCAATGCCTCCATGGTGAACTCCAAAAACTGAGAAAAGTTGAGGAATTTAACTAAACAGTGAATGCGCTTAAATGAGAATATCAGTTTACAAATACCAATCGGTAGTAATCTCACTACTTTCCTACATGCAATATTTGGCTAAACTATTATATCTAATACACAGAACCTGTTTTGTTATTAGAACAAACTCGGCCCCGATTTACTATACGATTCAATAAAGTTTTGATGGTCTTGATTCTTTGTTCACCTTGGAGGCATGCAGGAAAGCTTATTCCCTAATAATTCAAAGTAACACAGGGTGAGTACTTCCTATACAAATGATCATTCCGTTATAACTGCATCTCCTGTGTGATTAAACTGGTGCAAGGATCTCTAAACATGAAGAGCTCAGAAGACATGACAGTCACTTCTTTTCCTCAACAGGCAGCGAAGGCCCAGGCAGAGTCTGCCTCCACCCAGAAGGCCGAGCGGGAGGTGACCAGGATGGTGGTCATCATGGTGTTTGGCTTCCTGGTGTGCTGGTTGCCTTACGCCTCCTTTGCCCTCTGGGTTGTGAATAACCGTGGGCAAACCTTCGACCTGAGATTAGCTTCTGTACCTTCTGTCTTTTCTAAATCCTCTGCAATCTACATCCCGGTCATCTATGTTAGGGTATAAAATACTGCTTTAAATAAGGAGGATAGTTAAGATAAATGCATTTAAATATCAGCTGAAGCCAATGCGTGTGTCTTCTTACATTTAATGAAGGCCATTTAAGTTGGTTATACATTGTGCAGTGATGTGTACGAAAAGGACAACCAAGAACAAATCTGCATAGTCTTGGCTACTGTATGTTGAGTGGAGCAAGATCTGATTTATGTGCATTTTGGTAGACAACATCACAATAGTCCATAATCGGAAGAATAAGTTGAGAGGCAATTCTCTTACCGACACTGAGCGTAAAACAATTGCGAGAGCGGTGCAAGACATCCATCCATCTTCTCCCGCTTATCCGTGGTCGGGTCTCGGGGGTAGCAGTTCCAGCAGAGAGCCCCAAACTTTCTTTTCCCTGGCGACATCAACCAGCTCTGACTGGGGGATCCCAAGGCGGCAGCCTAACTACCCAGCTAGCGGGGAACGTTCTCACAACTTTGGCTAACGTTACCTATTGGTTCTAATAAGGTTTTAAAGAAACGTTTTAATCTGATGTTCAAAGAACCTTTTTAGGATGTTTATTTTTTCAAATAACGTTCCTATAAGGTTTAAGGTTAACTAAGGCATAACGTTTTAACTGCAACATTCAGAGGATGTTTTGAGGATGTTATTGAGGCCTGAGATGACAGAAGGGTTTTATAAAACGTTCCTTTAATGTGATTTGTTACCAAAGGTGGAACGTTTTCCTTGCAGCATTCTAAGGATGTGTTTTGGACGTTGTCGGGGTAACACATTAAAGATGTTCTTTATAAAACGGTCCCTCAATGTTACTTGATAACCAAAGAAGAACATTTTGAAAGCAACATTTGGATAATGTTTTCAGGAGGTTATTATTTTTTTATAAAATGTTCCTGTTTTGCGAAATATTAACAGGGTCATGGTCAACGTCAGATTTATTTGTAGAGCGCTTTAAAAAACAAACTTGCTGCATTTGTTTGAAAAGGATGTTTAAAAGAAATCTGATGTCCCCACATTTTCGTTTTTAGAAAAAAACAAGCACGTAATTCATAACATTGCACGTTTGCGTAGGCATGTCTGAGTTAGACATGGTTGGTTACCATTCATTGTTCTAGGAATGGTTTCATCGAGAAGTTTTATTTTGGTTCCTAGAATGTACTTCTGAAAGGTAGCATAACGTTCTCTAAAAACATTCTTAAAATGTTGATAACATTGTTCGAACATCATACCCCAAGTGTTGTTGTTTATGCACATATCGCTATGGTCATATGGATCGAATAACACTTAGAAAACGATAGACAGACATATAGAATAATGGACCGACTATCACTGCCCGTCCCTGAAACCCCTGTTAGTGGGTTAGTGCCCCCCCCCCCACCCGCCTGCTGGTCTGCTCGACACGGCTGGGAGCAATCTCCAATCAACCACACCTGCACCCTGCTCACAGCCACACTATGAAAGCCTGCAGCCTGCACTCATTCCCTGCCGGGTTGTTGCCATGAACGGGTTGTTGCGTGCCGCTCTACCTTTTTACCAGCATATTCTTTGACAACTTTGCCTGCTTTTGCCTCACACTCATTGTTGTGTCTCTCCCAGGAGGAATCCAAGGCCTTCCACACTCCCAAGACCAGCCAGGCCTCTCCACCCTGAACAACTGTTTCCCACTGCCGCCATAACCAACCTCCACTCCCAGCTCCCCTTTTCTAATGAACAAATGTTACGCTCACCAGCTGATTCCGAGTCATGTGTTAATAGTCAAATTCCAATAGTTAAGTAAACTATCAAAATCATCCTAATGACCACGTGGTCAGTGCACTTGCCCAGGAATTTTGAGTTGAACAATTACAGGAATATTATGTCTTTATGTTCTAATAATGTAAACATATTTTAGTGAATTGTTACCACAGAACATTTGCAAGGCAAGTTTATTTATATAGCACTTTTCAACACAAGACAATTCAAAGTGCTTTACAAAAAACGAAAGACATTAAGAAAATGGCATACTTTTTTAAACATAAACCATATTATCCTTCTCTAAAATAATAACATTCTGGCAACATAAAAAATCTAACTTGCAGCTGAAAATGTTTTAAGAACAGTAGAAGGTTATCACCAAACATTTTAAGAATGTTTTTCGATAACGTTATCCTACCTTTCAGAAGAACGTTCTGGGAACCAAACAAAAACTTCCCGCTGAAAACCTTCCTAGAACAATGACTGTAACATTCTCAGAATGTTTTTAGAACCAAACATTTCTAGCTGGGTCCCTGCTTCCCCCTCCTGAGGTGTCGGACAGCTTTCCAGAACAACTTTGGTGCCGCCCGAAAGTTCTTTTCTATGTCTTCTCCGAACTTCTCCCACACCCGCTGCTTTGCCTCGGCCACGGCTGAGGCTGCTGCCCTTCGGGCCTGTCGGTATTGAGTATTGAGATAATGTGACAGTTGATTATAAATAATTGTCTCCAGAACTTTGAAAATAGAACAGATTATAGAGATTGGTCTATAATTATTATTTATAGAGTGGAGTGATGCGTGCACATTTCCAAATAGCCGGCAACTCACAGGTGGACAAAGACAGGTTGAACAAATCAGCAAATGGGTACATGAGAATATGGGACGTTAATTTTATGAACCTGTTTTCTATACCATCGAGTCCTGCACTGCCATCCACTTTTAACTCTGTGATAGCATTATGAACTTCGTGTGGTAGAATCTTCTTAAAAGAAAAAGAACTGTTGCAGTATGAGTAACCATTAGAAATACCAGTCGACAGATAGTAGTGTGGAACATACATTAGCGAAATACTGATTAGATATTTGGGCAATGGATAATGGGTCATGGATTATTGTATCAGCAGTTCTTATTTTATTAATAGAATGTTTACGTGATTTATTCAAAATAGATTTAATTTGAGACCAAAATTGCTTGGGATTCTTAAAGTCCGATGTGAGAGATTCTTTATAGTAGTTGGATTTAGCATTTTGGGTTTTGGTTTTACTCAGATTTCCGAGATGCCTGGATACTTCCCAATCGGCTATAGTTCTTGAATGACGATATATCGACCATGCTTTATCCCTTTCCCTAAAGAGACTGATGAGTTCAGAATTGATCCAAGGGAGATGTTGACCTTTGACCTTAACCGTTCTCACAGGTGCATGTTTGTTCATGACATCAGTGAGCTCTTTATGCAGAAAATCCCAAGCATCTTGGACAAAAGGTATTAGTTGAAATCTGTCCCAATTAAGGGCAACAACATCATTAATAAATAAATCAACATTCCATTTTTCATATTGTCTGATTTTGACTAGTTTTGGAGGTAGTTTAATTAATTAGATTTTCCATACGCAATAAACAATTGAATGATCGCTGAAGCAATCAGAAAGGACACCAGCTTTTAAGATTCTGTCAGGGTGTGACACCAGAATCCAGTCAAGCAGAGATTGGGTTCTCAGAGTGATACGAGTTGGCTCATTAATTAGCTGTTTAACATTTAGACGACTGAAACGTCTTTTCTCTCTATCAGATGATTTATCCAACCAATTTTTGTTGAAATCACCAAGCAAGATGATGGTTAAAAGACTCGGCAGGTGAAGAAGGTGGCCGATAGATGCTACCAATAGTTAAGCATTTATTTTCATGCAAAATGATTTTAAGAAAAATGCATTCAAAATGTAGAGGCTCTATAGAAGTAGCAATTAGCTCAGTCACAAGGTCAGAGGAGACATGAATAGCCACACCTCCACCCCTGCTGCATCTATCGGATCTGGAAAGCAAATAGTTTGTGATTTGTAGTTCACTATCGGAAATGTTACTATTAAGTCAAGTTTCAGAGAGTGTGATGATTTTAGGTTTATGTAGGACAACCCATATCCGAAGTAAATCAATGTTGGACTCCTGATATTCAAATGAATGATTTTTATACCCTTTAATTCATCCAGTCTGGAAATAATAACAAATAATGTTCCTGTCACTTGTTACGCATACATGTGATTCATGATTGTAAAGATTGCTAGATTCAACCATTAATGTAAAACAGACATCAAATCAAGGATAATTGGATTGACAAAGCTACATTGAGCATCTTTGCGATTACACTAAGTTCTCAATGTTTCGGGCACTCTTTAAGCTCAGAGATGGAGGCAATGTTACAAAAAGAGAGGATTAAAAGGGTTTAAGGGCATGCAATCGCTAGTTAATGGTCTTTGGAATCAGATTAGCATGCACATACCTACGGCAGTCTTCCTTAAGAAAGTGGGATTACACTTTAATCTGTTTTTCAGGTTAAGAACTAGCTTGCAAGCGTATCTACACAGGTGCACACATGTACATGCGTGTGTGTGTTCCTTGACTGAGATACCTGTACATTGTGTTCCTACAAAAAGTGAATCTTTTCAATTCAACTTCTTAGCTCCAAATAGCACTCATATTCATAGTTTAGATCAGTGTCTTGCTGACCAAAAACAACTTTCAAAGGCTTACTGTATCAAATGCAGTTAGATAAGCACCAATATACGATTTTCAATTGTTTACACATGCTTTATATCCCTTTTTTTGTATGTTCCAATGGCAAAAACCTTACTATAACATTTTCAAAGATGTTTTCTACTTTTTGCACAAGTTATCCTCAACCCCTCAAATATCCAGGTTGTATCCTCTTAGGCAGTACAGCAAAAAGGGCAAAGCACTAAATGAATTACACTGATTAAAGCCTACGCTAATATATGATTCAATTAAAGTATCACTAACCATTAAAGGGGATTAGTAGCTTCCTGGGTACCTTTATAAAAGTCCCTCCTCCACAAGAGAGTAGTAAGAGGCGTTAGGGACGCAGACCACAAAGCATTCATGTCTGCCTCTTAAAACTTGTACTCTTGTTATATGATATATATGATCTAGGCCAACAACAACAAGGAGAACACTTTCGGTATAACAATTGTTTTAATATATATAAATAGGCTAAATGAGAGGATCTCGGGCCATGGAGCTACCAGAAGACTTCTGGATACCTATTCCCCTGGACACCAACAACATCTCGGCATTGAGTCCTTTCCTGGTTCCACAGGACCACCTGGGGAACTTGTCCCTCTTCTATGGCATGGCAGCATTCATGTTCTTCATATTTATTGTTGGCACTGCCATTAACGTCCTCACCATTGTCACCACTATCCAATACAAGAAGCTCCGGTCCCACCTTAACTACATCCTGGTCAACTTGGCCGTGGCAAACCTCCTCGTGGCCTGCGCGGGCTCCTTCACTGCGTTCGTCTCATTTTCAGCCAGATATTTCGTCTTTGGAACACTAGGATGCAAGGTTGAAGGTTTTTTGGCAACGCTTGGAGGTAAGATATTTTATATTTTATTTTATTTTTTATTTTTTGATTTCTTATTATTATTACAATTATTTGTTTAATCTCTCAAAAGTGTATCAGTATCCCTTGTTGTGAAGCACTTCGAGATTTGTCTTGGCAGATGAGAAGCGCTATATAAATTAAATATATTATTATTATTTATTATTAAGATTCAAGTTGTAGTTTCGAAACAATATACTTCATTAAGGCCTTTTTTATTCCTGAACTACATTAAAATGGTTTCAAAAAGGTTTTTTAATGTCTGTCATTGTCGTTCCAGGTATGGTGAGCCTGTGGTCTCTCGCTGTGGTAGCGCTTGAAAGATGGCTGGTCATCTGCAAGCCACTCGGTCAGTTTATTTTCAAGCCTGACCATGCTCTAGTTTGCTGTGCATTAACCTGGGTGTTTGCACTGATGGCTGCACTTCCTCCACTTTTCGGCTGGAGCAGGTACGTAACTAAAACCAACCTATCAAACTGAAACTCACTTCAACACGTGGAATCTTGGAGTACACTCAATGCTCTTGTGGTTCTCTCTCTCCAGGTACATCCCAGAAGGCCTGCAGTGCTCCTGTGGTCCAGACTGGTACACCACCAACAACAAATACAACAATGAATCCTACGTCATGTTTCTCTTCGGATTCTGCTTTACTGTGCCCTTCACCACCATCGTCTTCTGCTACTCTCAGCTCCTCATTACGCTGAAAATGGTAAGGAAAACAAATGTTTCCAAATGAGATCTTATCAAAGCCGAAGTCTATCCGTAAAAATCATCTGGCTGTCTTTATGAGATATTAGTAAATTATCTTGTTGAATCATCTCAGACTTTTGATAATGTGGATCTTAAAATATTGACCTATACTGATAAGCAAACACTTCTCAATATAGGTCTGTCAGAACAAGCTGCTGGTTTGATAAGTATTATACTTCTAGCCCCCTTGGTGTCTCTTTGGGTGTTCCCTATGGGTTCCTCCTGGGACCACTAGTATTCATTAAACATGTTTTCAATGTAAACGTCCACTTTTGCCAACAATATTTGCAAGTTAAACTTTTTGTACGTACCCTGTGTGATGTAAAATGTGTTATATATCTTTCTAACAAAAGAAAACCTAGTGTTTTCATTGCCAAATGTAATTGAAATTGAGTCTGTAGTCAACAAAAATAATTTAAACTTTGAATCCAGAAACTGGTGAAAACAAGTCTTGCTCTTCTTGTAAGGCCAAAATACTTCTTGATGCCACCTTTAGGTCTGAGCTACAATAATTTCACAATGCCTTCACATGCTGGATACCGTCTCCCGCGGAACACTGAGACTTGTTAAACATTTTAAACTCATCATTGTTCCTTGTATGCTTATCCACTCGTACACTTAAATATTGGAACTTTCTTATAAGACTATCCTCTGTCTTCACCAACATCACAAAGTATGGGAAGTTATTGTGTTGCCTCCCAGGAGCTACTATCTGTCTCTAAAGCCGGGGCTGACTTTGGTAAGAAGACATTAACTATGGTGTTCCCTGTGTTTGGAATCAATAATAAAATCACCCAAATGATTGGAAGCTGGTCCCTTCGGAGCCATTGAAGAGGATTTGAGTTGACTTGAAAAAAGGCAGATTGGACTGATTGGTCTCTTACTACATGTTGATGATTGTTTTTTGACATTTTATTGGTGTGTAATTTATGTTTACATTTATTTCAAAATGATATGTTTTTTTTACTTGAGAAGAAAATGTGTAATCTCAACGATCTTGATCTTAAGAATTATTTAGTAAAAGTGTATCCTTCTGATGCTTGCTTATTGATGGTTATACTACTGGCTTAATAAAAAGTATTTAACCCAAACCACCTCTCTCTTCCACCACAGGCAGTGAAGGCCCAGGCAGAGTCTGCCTCCACCCAGAAGGCCGAGCGGGAGGTGACCAAGATGGTGGTCATCATGGTGTTGGGCTTCCTGGTGTGCTATTTGCCTTACGCCTCCTTTGCTCTCTGGGTTGTGAACAACCGTGGGCAAACCTTCGATCTAAGATTGGCGACCATACCTTCCTGTCTCTCGAAGGGCTCGACAGTCTACAACCCTTTCATCTATGTTGTCTTCAATAAACAGGTCTGTTAAATGTTGTGATGCACAACAAATTCAAAATCTATTTTCAAGTGCTAAAATAGTCTTTGTCCATATTCTTCTGTTTCTTACTGAGTCACAAGGTTTATTTCACTTAGCCTTTAGAAGACCATACAATTACTTCCTTGCAGAAGTTTTAAGTCAACGTTTTTTTGTATTGATTGGTGCACAAGATTCAAGGCTTATGTCACAGGCTCCTCGACAACTCGTTACAGCAGCATTTTTCCATACATTTCAGAATCAGGATACCTTTATCCGTCCCACAGTGGGGACATTTACATTTGTTACAGCGAGAGAACATGTTAAATGTGTGGAAATATCCTGATAGAAGTTAAAAGAAAAAGGACTAAATCCCACTGAGAACGGTGCATTTCGCAGTTTATGGTGCAGTGCCTTTTTTGAGACCACCACTGTTCATTTATACATGTAGCGTCTTTTCCCTCGTTACACGTGTTCACAAGAAACCATTTCCATCTGAACTTCAATTATCTGTTTTCATTTCTCCTACAGTTTCGCGCATGCATGATGGAGATGATGGGTATGGGTAGTGGAAGTGACGAAGAAAGCTCAACATCAAAATCAGTGACTGAAGTCTCCAAAATTGGTCCGGCTTAGACTGAACATCGGACTATAACCACTATACTGATTTTGAATTGTAAATAAGAATAGCCTACATGTAAAAGTGTTTTGTCAAATGAATCCCATGGGATGGGAGGCGTGTGGCGCAGTGGGTTGTGCGTTGGTGTACGGAACAGGTTCAAACCCCACTGCAGTCAGCATGTCGTTGTGTCCCTGGGCAAGGCACTTCAGCCCAAATTGTCCTGTGGGGATTGTCCACAGTATTGAGTATGTAAGTCGCTTTGGATAAAGGCGTCTAACAAGTAACATGCTGCTATTCAAGTAAGATACATTAATAAATAATCGACTATACTATGATGATGGCATTCTCTTGTTTGAATGATTGATATATATTATTTCCTCATTTGGGTATTGTGTTGTTAACCCTTAGATGCACGAGTGATTGGACCCGACACTCTTCCATAGTTGGGTCCAAAATGACCCGTGTTAGAATAATGTGTTTTTATGCAATATTTGTCATTTTGGTTAAGAAAAATCACTTGTATAATATTTAGTATTATATTTTGGACAACACATATTTTATTTTTCACTATTTAAAATTAAAAAAATGTTGTTGAACATCAATTTGATGACATCAAATATTTTCTGAGGTAAACACTTTTGATAATCAGACCGAAAAGACCGATCTCACTTCATCTCCCTCCACAAACACTCCTCTGGCACAGCCTCAGTCACCCAAGGCCACCCCAGGGATCAGTACTCGGCCCCCTCCTCTTCATCATCTACAATTCTACATCCTCCCCCGCCGTCAAATACTTATTTTACCACTTCCACAAAATTGCAAAGATCCAACCCACTCTTACATGCCCTGCAGCTGAAAGACTTACCTTAATTTCTTCCCGCCTTGACTACTGTAACTCACTTCTCTACTCCATCAGCTCAACCTCCCTCAAAACTCAACATTTTACAAAATGTAGCTCCCGACTCCTCACACACCCCAGATCATGGCACCATATCACACCAGTCCTCAAAGACCTTCATTGGCTTCCTATCTCCTAACGCAGGGGTGTCAAACTCAAATACACAGTGGGCCAACATTTAAAAATGGGTACTAGTCGAGGGCCGGACTGGTTCAATGTTTATTGCAAAACGTATTGAAATGAACTTATTGCACATATTAAACCTGGAACTAACAAAGCTTAAATAATTGCATATAAAAACAACATTAAACATTAAATAATCAGTTGCATTCATTTCTTATGGCTCTATCTGCAGCTTTTCCGGAGTCATTTCTTATGATTACATTTTTCCACAGGCCAACAAAACTATTTCCCTCAGCAAAAAAAAAAACATGCCCTGTTGTCGCGAGGGAAAAAGTGCAGAAGGAAACATCCACTCTCAGTTTGCTGCTCTGTGATGCTAGCTCAAGCCAGAGACTTGGCATCTCATCTTGGGTGCAAGTTCATCAATGTTTGGGCTCAGGCTCTGAGCTGAGGAAATCCTCAGGATGGAGTGAAGGTGTGCGTGCAATATACCGGCGGGCCAGATCTAATAGTAACTAAAAATTATCCTGCGGGCCGAAATTAAATCCACCAAGGGCCTGATTTGGCCCCCGGGCCTTGAGTTTGACACATGTGTCCTAACGCATTAACTACAACATACTGGCCCTCACCTACAAAGCCATCCACCATCTGCCCCCCCCCCCCCCCCCCCCCCCCCCCCCATCTCACTGATCTTCTCCCCAACCTACCAAACCCTACGGTCCCTCAGAACAGAACCACCTCAGCCGGTCTCCTGTCCACTTCCAAGTCCAAACTAGGCAGCTTTGGGGACAGAGCCTTTTCACTGGCAGCTCCCAGGATCTGGAATTCCCTCCCCCAAGATCTCCGCTAGTCTGTAAAATAATCTTCCTGATAGGTGTCACTTCATTTTTGACCCACTTATGGAAGCCAGGGTAGTAATAGAAAAACAAAACATTCTGAAAATGTATCAAATGTAAATAAAACATTTGAATGGCATGATATTGAAAACATGTTTTTTGAGGAATAGCTGGAATATGAAATTATACATTTTTTTAATTACAAAGATACTTCAAGAAAACCACCTCACCGGGTCAAAAAAAATTACCCACTTATGTCACTCATGTCAGATAAAATAATTATGCAAGTTTTTTGTTTATTATTAATTATTTCAACTCCCGTTAAAATATTATTCCCAAAATACATACTGAAATCTAGTTCAACGGGTCTTTGCATCACCACCGTCAGGCGTCTAACGTTCAGGTGTTTCAGTCTCATTTAGTCACTTGTTTGGAACTGCTGTATTTTTTTTTATCACATAAGCTCAATTGGACATTCACGAGTGGGTTCAACTGATCTATGTATCTCAGAGTCCCCATGTTTACTCTAGCTTGGGAAGAAACGATATGGGTCAGAGCGTCAGTCTGGAGTTTCATCACGAAATATGAATCTAGCTTCAAAGAGCATCAAGGTAGATTAAAATAGCACCTTTTTAATAAGAAAGAAGATCACAGGTGTGCATAGCTGAGTAAATTATTCTTATTTTTTAACAGAGGTGGAAGAAGTACTCAGTATTTTAAAATTGTATTGAAGTACAGCACAGTAAATGTGCTTAGTGACTTTACAATGCAGGGGCCCAGGTTACAAGGGTGACATATTCCGTCTTTGGCTATGCACAGTCACTTTTAACTTTACATTATCTCTTTGTTAAATCTCTTATAATATTCTTCATTTTTGCAATGCTGTAGCTCATTAATGCTCCTTTGCTCGCAGTTCCCCACCAGCAACACAATCAACATGCCATTCTGCTTTAGTGGTTTATCTTACTCTGATGGCTTACTTATGATGATGATTTAACAAAGATATAATGTACTTTTAAAGTGGCTTTGAGAATATCTGAAGACAGATGATGTTGCCCCCAGGTGTTTCCCCCACATTTAACACCAATGCTTAGACCTCCAGGCCACATGACAAACCCTCCGTGTGTACGCCGTAATAGTATCTGTTACTGTGATGTCTTTTTGATCGAATGTGTACCTTTAAGAACACAATGAGCCCATCTTTTACGCAACGCTGCTGGCCACGATGTTTTGCTTGGGTAGCCTTGTATTCTGTCGATACGACTATTACATGTGTATGTGTCTATAACAACATTTTTTAGTTGCTATAATATTTTATTTCACTTCCTTTGACAAGTCCAACTTTTATTTAGAAGCCTTACACATCAAAGAGGGCTTCTCTCTTTGAGTGATCAACACATGCTAAATACATATTTTAAAAGCTTGAAGCACCGGGAATTCCCACGTGGTCCCCCATCCAAGTATTAACCCAGCCCGATCCTGCTTATCTTCAAACCCCATTGTTGTTTAATCCATCTCGTGTCTTCCTCCATCTTTGGTTCACACATCAGTTAATGTATTAGTTTTTTAAAGTCTGAAAAACAACAATATTATATGGCTGATTATTAAACCTCGAAACTGTGGAGTATGTCTCGGTGTGTTTGGCGCAAGAAGGACACTTCACTTCAGAGCCCTCGAGAGCCAGATATAAACGTTTATTAACATAAAAAACTCAGTATTACTGCTTCTTCAGAGATATTGTGACAAAATATTGACAGGCCTTGATCCTTGAACGTCTCCATCTTTAGTTCCCAGTTCAGTGACTGTAATCAGTTTTGTATTTTTGGATGTATAACCCCCCCTTTTGCAATTGTTATGATTTCCATCTGGGTGACTTTGGCTGTGTCCGGGTCCTCGGCAGTAAGTCGGACCCATTTCCGGTGAGGGTTGGCCTCCGCCAGGGCTGCGCTTTGTCACCAATCCTGTTTGTAATATACATGGATCGGATTTCGAGGCGTAGTCGTGGGGGAGGGGGTCTGCAGTTCGGTGGACTAAGGATTGCACCACTGCTTTTTGCAGATGATGTGGTTCTGATGGCTTCATCGGTCTGCGACCTTCAGCACTCACTGGATCGGTTCGCAACCGAGTGTGAAGTGGCTGGGATGAGGATCAGCACCTCCAAATCTGAGGCCATGGTTCTCAGCAGGAAACCGATGGACTGTCCACTCCAAGTAGGGAATGAGTCCTTACCCCAAGTGAAGGAGTTCAAGTATCTCGGGGTCTTGTTCTCGAGTGAGGGAACAATGGAGTGAGATGGGCCGGAGAATCGGAGCAGCGGGAGCGGTATTGCAGTCGCTTTACCGCACCGTTGTGACGAAAAGGGAGCTGAGCCAGAAGGCAAAGCTCTCTGTCTACCGGGCCATTTTCGTTCCTACCCTCACCTATGGTCATGAAGGATGGGCCATGACCGAAAGAACGAGATCGCGGATACAAGCGGCCGAGATGGGTTTTCTCCGCAGGGTGGCTGGTGTCTCCCTTAGGGATAAGGTGAGAAGTTCGGTCATCAGGGAGGGACTCGGAGTTGAGCCGCTCCTCCTTCGCGTCGAAAGGAGCCAGTTGAGGTGGTTCGGGCACCTAGTTAGGATGCCACCTGGGCGCCTCCCTAGGGAGGTGTTCCAGGCACGTCCAGCTGGGAAGAGACCAAGGGGTAGACCTAGGACCAGGTGGAGGGATTATATCTCTTCGCTGGCCTGGGAGCGCCTTGGGACCCCCCAGTCAGAGCTGGTTGATGTCGCCAGGGAAAAGAAAGTTTGGGGCTCTCTGCTGGAACTGCTACCCCCGCGACCCGACCACGGATAAGCGGGAGAAGATGGATGGATAGATGGATGGCTTTGGCTCATCTAAATGGATGTCTGCCAATCTGAAGGTCAATTGTTCGAGTCCCATTGGAATTGGTATTTTAAACTATTCAGCTATAACGCACGGAAAACACTTAGAACACCTAAAACGTGTTGAAATAGTGGCACAACGAGCTTCAACCTTATTTATTTCAAATCAAGCCAATATGTCCTTTACTGCCACCAAAACCACTGTTTTCCACGACTGATCCGAGATGGGGTCTTACCAAATATTGACTCGGCCATGCATGGTAAGATCGTACCTAACAAGTGCACATGCAAGCACACCGTGTATAGCAGATTAACAATGAGAATGGATTGTTCCCAATCCACCATTTTTGGGTTATGGGCTATGTATGAAATAAAATAAAAACACATAGCAGATTGTCATCTCTGATCATATAACTAGGTCCCATTTTAGCCCTAACCCTAACAAACGTAGAAACCTGGCCGGGAATGTTCTCTTGAAACTGTTGGACAGGTTTTGGTTGAAGGGATTAAAAGGAAGAGTCAGAAGATCAGTGGTTTGAGCATGGTTCAATCTTAACTGGGTTGGAAACATTGTGGCCCAATTCCAAACCACACCCTAACCAGTCACACTTGTAGCTTAACAATATAAATATATTTTCCCTCACCAACAAATGACTTACATGATGTCAATAACACAGAAGAAGCAACAATTTTGACGAACAGAATTGTATTATTTGTACCGATAAGGAGTTATAAGCAAGGTCCAAACATTTTCTTCCAGCTCACTGTAGATATTTCGAAACTTAATATGTTATATTTAGATTTAGTTTCAGAACATCAGCAGTGAGCTAAAGGGAGGATTCAGAGAATAATTCAGAGAGACAATTACATTATATGAAGGTTACAGAAAATGATTTCTATTACATATACCTACACTACTAGAAATGTCAAAAGATCACTTGCTCCAAAGTGATGAGATCATTTTCTTCTGTTGGACATTATACAAGTTCTCTATTTAATATTAGATAATAAAAAGATAAAAGAAGAATGCCTTTTTTCCACAGTTGGTATTTTTTGGTATTCAAAACTTGAAAAAGGCACACAATGAAGGCACTTGAACTTAAATATGTTGTTTTATATTTATTATCCATTACATTAGTCTGACAGCTTTAGTCACCAGTTAGCCTACTTTTCAGATTGTCCTCCCCTTCCTGTCCAGTGAAAACAAAAACAAAATGGTAAACTGAGATAAGATAGTTCCGTATGGGTCAGCCCAATAATTCTACTTCTCATGCTAAATAAACACTTCAGAAAGTCTTTTGGTTGAGCTGGAAAATACACAATAAGAAATCTGAAAAGAAGGCAGTATTTATGAGCTCATGAGTACTTGTTACAGATACTTGGTTCACACAGGACATTGACAAAGACATAATCATATCACAATCTTAAAGAATACGCTACATTTTCATACCTTAAACAGCTACAACAGTCAAATGCAACATCAACCTTAATTTATCAGTAAAACATTAAACATAATTACTTTTCACACTTTTCGCTTATAATATTTAAAAATGTAGTTAGATTCTAAATGCAGCATTTACCATACCATTGGGTTATTGGCACAGTGTTGGGTTTTAACTGAAAAGATGTGAACATTTCTTCGATATCTGCGAAAAAAAGACATAGAAAAGTATAAACTATAGAATTAAAGTAAAGTACAAAGATCTCAAATGTACAATACTTGAGTAGATACTCCATTCCATTTCACCAACACACCACTCACATTCTTGCATGTGCATGTTTTATTTACTTTACTTACCACGCGGTAATGTAACACCGAAAGGCATTACATTGCTGGGCTCCAAGTATGACTTGGAGTAGACACACACACACACACACACACACACACACACACACACACACACACACACGCACGCACGCACGCACACACACACGCACGCACACACACACACACACACACACACACACACACACACACACACACACACACACACACACACACACCCCCCTGCATACAACAACATAATTAATCATTTTCTATTTGCGTATAATTTAATAAACGATAATAAGTGCTACAGAAACCAAATACCGTGCCTATTATAATCCCGATAGATGGCACACGGTTTAAAGTAGTTAGCAGTTTTTTTTAATTCTTTAACACAATAAGCTAAAGAGGGTTAATTTAATGGGATAACCCTTTAATCTCTTGGTGGTCACATAAGCTTACATTTCTCTGTTTGTGTGTGTGCCTATTCGAATTACCTTTAAAATAAACCTGCCACAGAAACACCTGCCACCTGTAACCAACTGTATGTTTACCAAGATAAGGGAAAACACATATAAAAACATGAAATAATAATAAATATGAAGATTTTGTTCTGTTATTGGTAGGGTTGGGTATCGTTTGAATTTCCACGATTCTGATTCCGATTCTACTTTTCGATTCCGGATAATAACAAATAACAACAGCGCGTACCGGTGCACCCTCCCTTTCTCCCTCGCACGTTGGCTGTGAGCTGCGGGTGCCAGATAAGCCAACATCCCCCATTTTCATCACTTACAGCGCCCATCGTACAGGGGAAATGAAAAGTGTAACCGGGATGAAAAGGGTGTTACATTTACTTAATTATGAATGTTGTTACATCAAGGCCGAACATTAGGATGAGCACCAACGGTCAAAACATTTTTTTTTCTCCGAGAGCTGTCAGCGCAGCGCCTCCACAGATCTGGCGCCCTATGCGAACATCTACGCCAGTGCGACGGGCCGGCCCTGGTCCCAGGTTGCGCTGTAGGAAGTGTAGGTACAACCAGAGCCATATAGTATAATATTATATGGCGCTGGGTACAACCATAGATATAAACACGTGTTTACATCATATATCTATGGGTACAACGCTGATACAACGCTACATTTCCCGCCCCGCCGCAGTCATACAGTAGGCTACGGAGATCGGCGAGAAACATTTCCTCAGGCATCGAAAAGCGGAACCGAAATTCACATTTCTAAATGATGTCGTTGGAATCGAAATGTTGTACCCAACCCTAGTTATTGGTAGTTTTACATGTGAAAATGATAACAACTAAGGGTCATCTGTGCTTTAGAGAAAAAGCAAAGAGAAAACAATCTGATCATCACAACATCCCATCATAACAGCTGCAAACAACATCTACAAATAGGATTATTACACTGGTGTGAAGTGAACGCGATGAGAAGCAACACGGTTCATTCCTCATCAGTGTCATTTCTCTTAATACACATGCTTTTCAGACAGAAGGTGTTAAAGCCAGCCTCTCACGCCATGGAGAGTCCCGTCACTAGTCGGGAGCAAATCCGAGTTCTGCTAGTGGAGAACTTTTACCAACCATGAATAGTTCAGAACTAGCGGAATTCCAGACCTACCCTCGAAACATCCCAGAATCACGTAGAAAAATCATCAAATCTCCACCTGTTGCTACATTAAGATACTTAAAAGTAATATACTTTCCCCTAAGACATTAGTTAAAGCAGTATAACTTCTGTTGAGTAAAATATAAATAGAAACACAGTTAGAAATGAATAGAAAATGAAAGTTTACAGATTTCTTTAGGGTCCGTCCTCTTCAGGATGCGCAGTCCTTGCTCCACTTGGAGTCCTCATCAAATCCGTGGGCCAGCTATTTGAGGCGAGAGGTGGCACGGATTTCCATAAACCTTTGTTAACTCCTGATCTGAAGTGAACTTTTGCTCCGGATAGATTAACCTGTTATCGAGTGAGAATGCCAGAAGTAATTACTCAGATTTAAATACTGAGAAGTGATTACATCTTAGAACCGGAGTTGTCCGTATAATCTACTTTGGTCTGCCGGGACATGAAATCCTCACCTGCATCGACCAGCTTTGGATAAAACGTTCAACACAACAGGGGAGAATACTATCCCAAAAGATACCCAACAATAACTTAATACATTGACATAGTATCAATTGTATTGACGATTAGGGTTAGGGTTAGCGATTGTTTGGTACAGAGGCTCTTAAAAGGTTAATTGAAACATAAGACAGGGATATAAGCCAAGTTTGTTAGACTTCCACTCTCAACAACCAGAGACAATGCGATGGAATAATCTGTTTTGCTTAGGAATCTTCTTAACTCATAGGTATTGAATTAAGCCATGATAAGAGCTGGTTGAATTCTCTAAATGCAAAAGAAAGATACTACAATACTTCCTTTCTGATCTACTTCAGCACGGGAAACTCTGGACCAACCTTCATATGGAAAGGAGATAATGCCATTCCACAATTCCTTGCGGGAGAAACATTTAAAGCTACGCACCATCAGGACGCCAATAACATCCGCGTCACTGTCTTTCTCTTTGGACAGGAATCATTACTTGAACTGTACAGCATTGGAAGTCACTGTCCTCATATACTGTATTACGTGTTAAATTTAAAGGTGCTTTAAAAAATCTCGTAGTTTGTATATGTTGTCCAATTAGGCACTGTTGTTGCCTTATCCTAGGTTTGTAACCCTCCTATTGTCTTCGTTTCCCCCCCCTTACTTTGGTGTTCGTGGTCAAATTTGGTTTTTACACTTAGAAAGTGGTTCGGAAAAGACACTGGACGTATTTTCTACTATTTGACTATAAGCAAATGACTATTTGTAGCTCTGCCTTCCCCTCAGACAAAGCTTGTAAAGAGGCGCTCACTCGCCGCCCCTTAGTTTACTTGATTAGTTCAGCTCGATTCCTTGATGCCTAAATGGGATCATGATTATCTTATTTGATCCAAAAGACACCCAGCAATTGAGCCTGGAAATTGTTTTAGTGTTCGACCAAACATCAGACTACACCAACAACTTTTATTAGTTTCTGACTATGGAAAAGTGAGGAAAACAGCAACAATTCTAAACTACAATATTTTTGAACTATCTCTTCAACCAAATAAAACACATGTAGGCTTGTATATGTGATCTTCTTTTGATAACTAATGTAAGAACTAATACAAAAAAATGTATTCCTTCCATTGGCCCTTCAATAGTGTTGTATTGTCAGATAGTTTATAGATTTTTTTATCTTTATGGTCAACTTGTATATTTTCTACATTTTAATACTGTTTAATTTCTATTTTGAGATGTTTAAAGCGTAACATTTTTGATTTCTACTCTTTAATTTCTACATTTTGATTTGAGCTGCAACGCAAACATTTCCCAATTTGGCATCAATAAAGTACATCTTATCTTATCTTATATTATCTTATTAACTGATCCTCCACCGAAGCAGTTTTGAGCCCTTCATGTTCTCCGAACTCATTACCGCTTTCAGAATAAACCAAGACGAGTAAAGCCAACAAATAACACCAATGATCAGGATTGAATTATTCCCTTAAAGGAGCCTATTGATTTAAGTGAACATATATAATAAAACTCTTGCAAAAACAACACAAAATGACTTAATGTGTGTCAAATGTGTTGTCTAGAGGCACTTCCTACTGTAAATGCTTTTAAAGGTATGCTACGATTAGCCCTTCATGAAACATGTAACTGTTTTACCTGATGCTATTGCTGATGTGATTATGCTTCTTGCCACTGCACAAATGGCCTTCTGTATTTATATTTGAATTGTATGTTTTTTTTTGTTTAATGCCCTTGTTTTATGTTGAAACTTGTTGTGTGCCGTGTTGGTCAGGACTCCCTGGAAGAAGAGATCTTGTATCTCAGTGGGACATTCCTGGATAAATAAAGGATAAATAAAAATAAAAAAAACAGAAATTAAATTAAAAACATGGGCATCATAGAAAGTGTTATATTTCCCTTGATTTCTTCTTATTTTACTGTAACTTTTATTTAGGCCACTTATCCTGACTATATAGGCCACAGATAATTATTTATGTCACGGGACGAACAAGCTTTTCGGGTCTTTCCTGTTGTTTGGTTGTACCATCTAGTGTTAATTTCGTTGACTAAAACTATGACGAAATATGTTCGTCAACGACCTTTTTTTCCATGACGAAAACGAGACGATGACGAGACGGCACCGACGGCAGTAAACAATATCTGTAACGAAATCATCATGCAATATCGTTGACGAAAAGTGACGAGACGAAAATGTAGTTTACTAAATAAAAACTATGACAAAATCTCTCTTTACTTTCGTTGACGAAAAATGAGGAGACGAAATATTATCAAAGATAACGTTAAATCTCTGATAGTCAGTTTTTCTCCCAGCAGTTCCATTTCCGGTGCTGCGGCAGAGCAGCAGCTGTTTCTGTGCTGCGCGCGGCGGTACATTTGAATTACACCGGGCAGCGGCACAATATGAACTGTCAGGAAGACTCGGGTCTAACTCATGGTCTAACTAACCTTATTTAACAGAAAATAAAATGGCAACAACAGGGCTTAGGAGCAGTGGTCGCACTCGCGTTAACCGAATACCCCGCCCGTCAGCGCGAGTGAGTGATACATTGTGCACTCGACGGGTAATAATGGATTATGACGGAAATGTTACGATCCTGTCCGTCAAAATGACTGACAACGAAAAAGTCTAAAGCCACCACTGCTTCGGAGAAAGAAACGATGTGATATTTGGGCCCATTTTCGCTACAATGAGGCGGAGAAAAAAAGCGAATGCATTGTTTTATCAGAAGGGAAGCAATGTGGCCAAAACAGCTGGTAAAAACACCACAAACCTGACCAGATACTCTCTGCAAAGCTGCATTCTTAAATCATTCAACCTGTGTTTTTCATCAAATAAGGACAAGATAATCTTATTTATTTATATACTAAAATGACAAGTTATTGGTTTTGGCTAGACTACTTTGACTGAAATGTTCTATATTATTACATGGCTTAGTTGAATACTCGATTCTGATTGGTCAAATCAGAACACGTGACACGTTGTTAATACCGAACAGACAGACCGCTGTCAAGCACTTATTGACCGTTGTTAAGGACGCTCACATCTTCAGAAAGAAGTCCGGTCGATTTAACTGTATACAGTTGGGCCGAAAAGCAAACTGCATGCCTTCATGCCGATCTAGATCCCTCCGCTTCGCGTCGGGCTCCTGATCAGCCTGTCGGTGTTCTTTTCCCCATAATGACCGCGTCGCAGCACATTATCCCTTACATGTCTGATGACTAAAAAATACTCAACAGTTTTCATTGACAAAAAGTAGACTAAAATAATTAGTTTTCTTTGACTAAAATAAGACTAAAATGCTCAGACTTTTAGTCGACTAAATCTTGACTAAAATGTTTACTGTTTTACTCGACTAAAATAAGACTAAAATGCTCAGACTTTTAGTCGACTAAAACTGGACTAAATAAAAACAGGATGAAGGTGACTAAATATGACTAAAACTAAAAAGGAAATTTAACACGGGACTAAGACTAAAACTAAATTAAAAAATAGCTGACGAAATTAACACTAGTACCATCCTTCCGGAAACGTTAGCATCTCCAGCTTTGCCCTTGGCATGAGGAGCATGACGTGCTCTGCAGGATCAAAGCGGGGTCTGAAAATCCTGTGTTCTGATGTGAACTCTCTATCCGGAGGGATTAAAGGGCCTGACATTCAGGGCAGCGACTGTCGCTATTATAGTTCTGTGGATCACTCCTTGTCCAATAAAGCTGCTTTAGCACTTGGCTGTCCTCTAATGTGGACTAACCTATTATATCACTACAGTATACACTGAACAAAAATATAAAAGCAACACTTTTGTTTTTGCTCCCATTTTTCATGAGATGAACTCAAAGATCTAAAACATTCTATATACAGAAAATAACCATTTCTCTCAAATATTGTTCACAAATCTGAAAAGATCTGTGATAGTGAGCACTTCTCCTTTGCCGAGATAATCCATCCCACCTCACAGGTGTGGCATATCAAGATGCTGATTAGACAGCATGATTATTGCACAGGTGTGCCTTAGGCTGGCCACAATAAAAGGCCACTCTGAAACGTGCAGTTTTGCTTTATTGGGGGGTCTGGGGTGGTCCGAAAACCAGGCAGTATCTGGTGTGAGGGGTAGGATTAGGGTTAGGGGTAGGGTTAGGGTAATGTTCTGAATCGAGTGGCCTGTGTTCGTCGTCCATAGCATAACCCCACCACCACCATGGACCACTCAATTCACAACATTACCCTAACCCTAATCCTACCCCTCACACCAGATACTGACTGGTTTTCAGACCCCCCCCAATAAAGCAAAACTGCACGTTTCAGAGTGGCCTTTTATTGTGGCCAGCCTAAAGCACACCTGTGCAATAATCATGCTGTCTAATCAGCATCTTGATATGCCACACCTGTGAGGTGGGATGGATTATCTCGGCAAAGGAGAAGTGCTCACTATCACAGATTCTTTCAGATTTGTGAACAATATTTGAGAGAAATGGTTATTTTGTGTATATAGAAAATGTTTTAGATCTTTGAGTTCATCTCGTGAAAAATGGGAGCAAAAACAAAAGTGTTGCGTTTATATTTTTGTTCAAGTGTAGAACAATTGCAGATGGACCAATCGATCTAGCTTATGTATTTCTATTCTTTGGAGCTACTTAAAACGCTTTTAAAACACAAGCATTCACATAAACATATGGCAGATATACAGTACGTGTCACCTTGTATAGAGGGAGACATTACACTCACACAAGAAAAATCAAGTTGATGCACATTTCTGCTGCATTTGTCTTGATTTTACAAATGTATTTATATTCAGGGAACAACTTGAAATGAGAGTAAAAGTTTTTCAATGTGGAATAAACCTCTGCATTAAAAGGTATAAGAAAATATAAAGTGGTTTGAAGATGAAGTAATTTCATTCACATTTTCTGTGCAGCTTTATTGCTTGTTTTGTATACTATAGAAATATAGAAATAGACAATATTGCTCCCGGCAGGTCTCAATAAAAGTAAATGACGGCTCAAAATTGCGCTTATGTCTAAATCACCTAATCCTCAGTTGAACGGAGTAGACGTATATCCGCTTTCAACCAGGATTATTTTGGCATTTTGTGTCTTAAGCTAATGCTTTTAATTACAGTTCAAACAAGTTTGCTTATCTGCTTTGGTTTCACTGCCAAGTAGCACAGTTAACCAAACCACCTAATCCTATCAGAGGTCTATGAAGCATAGGTATAAAAGCTAAAGTGAGACGTGTTGCACAATTCGTTGAAGGAGGTTGCAAGTGAAAGTTTAGCTGCTGAGGTCCTCCCTCTACGATCACGATGGCAGAAGAGTGGGGAAAACAGGTGTTTTCAGCCAGGCGACACGAAGATTCAACAAGAGGATCAGCCTTCGCTTACACAAACAGCAATCATACCAAAGGTACAGTTTTTTGTCTTATTTTTAGCAATACAATGGTGTTGTATCGTCTACCAAAAGAAGCTAAATCATATGTAAGGATTTGTTGATTTTTGAAGGGTTTTCTGACTTCCGTCATTTTTAAAGCAACTTGGTTGAACTTATTTGAATTGAATTGTTCATTTAAAATGTAGCCATCCATCCATCCATCCATCTTCTCCCGCTTATCCGTGGTCGGGTCGCGGGGGTAGCAGCTAGAGCAGAGAGCCCCAAACTTTCTTTTCCCTGGCGACATCAACCAGCTCTGACTGGGGGATCCCAAGGCGCTCCCAGGCCAGCGAAGAGATATAATCCCTCCACCTGGTCCTAGGTCTACCCCTTGGTCTCTTCCCAGCTGGACGTGCCTGGAACACCTCCCTAGGGAGGCGCCCAGGTGGCATCCTAACTAGGTGCCCGAACCACCTAAACTGGCTCCTTTCGACGCAAAGGAGGAGCAGCTCAACTCCGAGTCCCTCCCTGATGACCGAACTTCTCACCTTACCCCTAAGGGAGACACCAGCCACCCTGCGGAGAAAACCCATCTCGGCCGATTGTATCTGCGATCTCGTTCTTTCGGTCATTAAAATGTAGCGTTCCAACAAAATTGACAGTTTGACCGATGAAACAGTTGAACATTTCTCAATGTACTATTAGTATTCATGTTTATTTGACATTGACAATAGATTGAGAGTACAACGTTTATTGGACTACATGAGATTCAAAACTGTAAGACTAAATACCAGATTGCTTTTTTCCCCCTTTCAGATCCCTTTGAGGGTCCCAATTACCACATTGCTCCAAGATGGGTTTACAATCTTTCAACGCTCTGGATGTTAGTTGTGGTTGTGTTATCAGTCTTCACCAACGGTCTCGTCTTGGTGGCCACAGCAAAGTTCAAGAAACTCCAACACCCTCTGAACTGGATCTTGGTCAATCTGGCAATTGCTGATCTTGGAGAGACGGTTTTCGCCAGCACCATCAGTGTATGCAACCAGTATTTTGGTTACTTCATTCTTGGACACCCAATGTGCGTCTTTGAGGGCTACACTGTCTCAGTTTGTGGTAAGTGCTCACAATATTTCCTCTATGGTTAAGAAGATTGTTTGGAAAGAGAGTTTTCTTTGTGTCACATATGTTATCAGGCTTAAATACCTTCACTGAGTGTCCTTATTTCTTCACACAGGTATTGCTGCTCTCTGGTCCCTGACTATCATCTCCTGGGAGAGATGGGTAGTTGTGTGCAAACCTTTTGGAAACGTCAAGTTTGATGCAAAATGGGCCACAGGTGGAATATTGTTCTCCTGGATCTGGGCAGCAGTATGGTGTTCCCCCCCCATCTTTGGATGGAGCAGGTAGCCTGATTATATTTTACCTAAAAAAACATGACGTTTAAATCAATCACAAGAACCTTAAACTTAAAATGTTCCTAAATCAGGTACTGGCCTCATGGACTGAAGACTTCCTGTGGACCTGATGTATTCAGTGGAAGTGAAGACCCTGGAGTCCAGTCCTACATGATTGTTCTCATGATCACATGCTGTTTTATTCCGTTGGCAATCATCCTCCTATGCTACCTTGCAGTCTGGATGGCTATCCGTGCCGTGAGTTCTCTCACCAACAGTCGTATATGTCAAGTAGATCGCAGCCTGACAGAATCTAACACTGTGTTGATTTGTTGATCACAGGTTGCCCTGCAGCAGAAGGAATCAGAGTCAACCCAGAAAGCTGAGAGGGATGTATCCAGAATGGTCGTTGTCATGATAGTAGCGTATATAGTCTGTTGGGGACCTTACACATTATTCGCCTGCTTTTCCGCGGCTAACCCTGGATATGCCTTCCACCCTCTGGCTGCTGCCCTGCCCGCATACTTTGCCAAGAGCGCCACCATCTACAACCCAGTTATCTATGTCTTTATGAACCGACAGGTGGGTACAACAGTCACATTTTGTCTCTGTTTAAATCAGATGTGTTTTGTTTACAATTGCTAACATTTTTTAAAACACATTTCAGTTCCGTACATGCATCATGCAGCTCTTTGGAAAAGAAGCAGATGATGGATCTGAAGTGTCCAGTTCAAAGACAGAAGTCTCCTCTGTGGCTCCGGCATAAAGCTCTTGAAGTTCTCCTTTTTGGAAAAACAAAACTGAGAACCATTGTGAATTGTACAGTAAATATATATTGTTTCATCTTCCTTTTTTTTCTTCTTTTTTTTTTTAGCAAATATAGCTTTCTGCAAAAGACAAAACACAACAGAAACAACATATATACATATAAAAAGAAATTAATCATTATATGAATGGTCTTTTTCAGATGAAAATAAAAAGAATATCAAGTATGTTGAACAGTTTCCTTCTGTGATTTTTTAAACTACCGGTTCACATTAGAGGAGATTAGATACCATGTTCCTTATCAGTGGTGTTACTGTTACTGTTAGATACCTTGCTAACATTTCAAAATGTAACCCTAAAAATAAGAGCTATGGGGTAGCCCCAGATTGCACATCTTGGTATCAGTTCTTAAGAAATGGCTTTAAAGAAACACAAAAGAAAAGATACTTGATTGAAGTCGGCGTCCGAAATGATCTTTATTCTTCATTCAGCATTAAGACAAACCTTTCAACAAGTGAAACATTGTTTTAAAAAATGAGAAAAAAGCAACATGTCTGTTTGAATGTTTTAAAATGTATTGTTATAATAACTAGTTAAACCTGTAATTAAAGGTAATCAGTTATCTGAATATCAAAACAAAAAAGTGACCTGATTACTTCTACTTTCTTACTTTCACTGTTACACTTTGTACATAATGGGCTAAGGGGCGGGACATCTCTAGACGGTTGACCAATCACAACAGAGCCGGCCAGGTAACCAATCAGAGCAGATTGGGCTCTGGTTTGCAGACAGAGGGTGAAAAGAGGTGCTGCAGCAAAATAAAGACATTTTTGAGGCACAGAATATATGAGCCTAAGCAGAATATGTCCTCAATAACATCATGGGGATGTGCTGCTTGGAGGCATAACATACAAATCTGAAAATTAACATAATAAGGCCCCTTTAATATAAATCAGTAACATGGTATTTCAGTACGTTTTTTTGTAGGATTGTCAGGGATATATATATATATATATATATATATATATAAAAAAACAAAGCATTATACATTACATGTTACTTGTTAGACGCTTTTATCCAAAGTGACTTACATACATTCAGTACTGTGGGCAAGAGCAATTTGGGTTGAAGTGTCTTGCCCAGGGACACAACGACATGCTTACTGCAGTGGCGCACTAAGTTCAGCGCACACAGCGAACCACTGAGCCGCAGCCTCTCCGTATTATTATTATTATTATTATTATTATTATTATTATAGGGCTCCTTTTAATAGCCAGCATTAAGCCTAGTACAGGTAGACACATGTCATGATAACTGAGCCTAAAATCTGTGAGCCAGTCTCAGATCTGATATCTCACTGCTGTAAAGTAACTAATTACATTTCCTCAACTACTGTACTTAAGTACAATTTTGAGAGACTTGTATTCTTCTTAACTATTTCAGTGTGTTGCTACTTTTGTACTTCTACCCTGCAGATTTTGATTGCAGGGTAGAAACACTTAAATAAGGCTTTACACATGGAGTTAAATTCTCAAGCTGCAGTATACAAATTAATTAAACTAACTGCACCTTTACCACCACACATTAATGCATCAACAATTATAATCAAGACATAACATATATATTATTCAGAAATTTGCTAATTTGCATAATGAGTACTTCAACCACAGCATCGTTATGGCATCATAAAGTGGCCATTTTCAGACAGATTTTTATATAAATGGATCAGGACAAAAAGTGAGCGAATCTTTTTTCCTGAAACTTTCAGAGTCTCTTTACATGTTTATGTATAAAATACATGACAACGTTTAATGTAAGAGAGTATTCCTACACTCAGATCTTCTACTTTACTTCAGTACAAGATCTGAGTTTTCCCTGCCAATTGTTCTACGCAGTTTGGGAACCATGGTATTTTATTTTGACATGCATGCAGCCGGATGTTGTCTAGGTGACGTCATTGTTTGTGCGACGCTGCTGCCTCTTCCCTTACACGTGAAGTCAGTGAAGTCGTTGGTGAAATCATGGCTAAAACTAGTACGTATTTCATTAAACTTGACTCCATGTGTTCACTCGCTTATTATTCTAATATTTGTATAGTTTTAACTGTATTATGTCATTACTTGCAGAACAAAGAAAGAACAAGCGTCTTGACTTCATGGGAAAATTTAAGGTAAGCGTGTCCGGGCTAATGGCTAACCTGATGGAGTCAAAACATGCTCTGGTTCAGAAGTTCTTATGTTCAAGAAGAAACATAATAATGTCCTAGCTAACCTCATTCCCATATTCGGCTTTTATTTAGCATTCAGATGCGTCAGTGTCACTGTGCATATAATTATTAAAACAGAAGTACTCAGATCTTCTACTTAAATATAAGTACCCGAGTGTAGGAATACTCTGTTACAAGTACAAGTCCTGTATTAAACATTTTACTCAAGAAAAAGTACTCAAGGTTCAAGGTTCTAGGCTTTTATTGGTCATACGTGCATAGCTACAGTGTAATTATGACGATGGAAATCTTAGGTCACAGGCTCCTCCGACAGTGCAACACAATACAACAGAAAAAATAGTGCAAGTAAATACAAAAGGAATAGCATCAAAGTATATTTAAAAGTAAAACTACTGTTTATGCAGATTGGCCGACTTCAATATATATATATATATATATTATATGTTTTGATTATAACTATTGCTGCATTATTT
Source organism: Pseudochaenichthys georgianus (assembly GCF_902827115.2). Classification (NCBI taxonomy): domain Eukaryota; kingdom Metazoa; phylum Chordata; class Actinopteri; order Perciformes; family Channichthyidae; genus Pseudochaenichthys; species Pseudochaenichthys georgianus. The sequence continues at coordinate 6,846,294 of NC_047507.1, read as the reverse complement.
GTGTTTATCAAAGCTGGTAAAAGTGCAGCTAGTTTTAATTAATTTGTAATATACTGCAGGGTAGTTTGAACATTTCCTCCAGGTGTTACTAGCCTTATTTATGTGTTGATTATATTTCACCTCATTAAACAAAATCTGCAAAGTAACTTAAGGTACTAAATAAATGTAGCGGAGTAAAAGTACACAATTTGCCTCTGAATTGTAGTGGCGGAGAAGTACAAACTAGCGAAATACTCAAGTAAAATATAAGTCTCAAAATTCTACTTGAGTAAATGTACTTAGTTACTTCACACCTCTGACTGCCAGTAGGAACATCTTCTTCTTCTTTATGTCAAGTGCACTTAAATGCCTCCAATGAGCTGGAACACACAGTTGTGTTGCTTATTCAAATATATTCTTCCCATTATAAATACAATGTTAATATATAGGGTTAGCCCTATTGGAACTGTAACACCTATTCAATAACCACTGAGTAGTAGACTGGAGAGGGCCAAAGAAAGTGCTTCCCAAAATATTTAAAGCCTAATTACAATGTTGATGGAGTTCAATGATGAAGAAGATTAACTGCAAAAACAATACATTTCTGTTGTTTGGTTGGGTATGTGGTTGAGTAAAATTAACACAAGTTGAAAATGAAAACTGGCAAAATAACAAAGTATGTAGTGGGTTTTAAACAGTGGGTTTTAAACATGAATTAATGCACACAAGTACATATGTATTATTACACACATTATATTTTGGATTTATAAACAATAAGCTCAGCTTTGTTTGTTGGCTTGTGACCATCCGTCTTTATCTTGATAATTCCATATAAAATAAACGGATCATTTTACACTTGTCTTGTTTTCCTGCCTGCAGAAGAAAGATGGAGGAAGCGATGCTTCAGGGCGGCCAAAGAGTTCAGATCAGCACGTCAAAGAGCAGAGAAAACAAGAAGAAGTCCGAAAGCAAAGGGTGAACACTGGAGATCTTTACCTGTACTGTTGTTCAGGTTACATTGCTGATATTTTAAATAAATGTAACAACTCTCTTAATTTGTTAATTCCCTTCTTAGCTTCAAGAACTCCAGGACAGACAGAAAGTCTCTAGAGAACAAGAGCAAATGAAGAGGAGGAATTTGCAAAGCTTTCAGAGCGACATCATACAGCGGCAGAGAGAGTTTGAGCAGAAGGTAAATGTCTATTGTCTAATGACTATTTAGTGGAATGCAATTATACACTGAACAAAAATATAAACGCAACACTTTTGTTTTTGCTCCCATTTTTCATGAGATGAACTCAAAGACCTGTGTTCGTCGTGCATAACATACACCTGCCCATACCATAACCCCACCACCACCATGGGCCACTCGATTCACAACATTACCCTAACCCTAACCCTACCCCTCACACCAGATACTGCCTGGTTTTCGGACCCCCCCAGACCCCCCCCAATAAAGCAAAACTGCACGTTTCAGAGTGGCCTTTTATTGTGGCCAGCCTAAAGCACACCTGTGCAATAATCATGCTGTCTAATCAGCATCTTGATATGCCACACCTGTGAGGTGGGATGGATTATCTCGGCAAAGGAGAAGTGCTCACCATCACAGATTTTTTCAGATTTGTGAACAATATTTGAGAGAAATGGTTATTTTGTGTATATAGAAAATGTTTTAGATCTTTGAGTTCATCTCGTGAAGAATGGGAGCAAAAACAAAAGTGTTGCATTAATATTTTTGTTCAGTGTAATGCCTGCATAGTGCGCGAATTGCCACTGTAGTGATTTCTGTTTTCATCTGTCTTCACAGGAGTCGGATATGCAGAGTTTGGAGAAAAATGTAAATTTTGAAAACGAGAATTCAAGAAAGACATATTACAGAGAATTTAAAAAGGTATGTTGTTGTTCAATACATCTGATGAAAATTACATTTTAGAGACGTAAACGTAGAATTTTCACTTTGCAACTTGAGCAATTTCCTCGTTGTAAATGGTAAATGGACTACTTCTATAGCGCTTTATCCAGTCTTTTTAAGACCCCTCAAAGTGCTTTTACATACATGTCATTCACCCATTCATACAGAGCAGTGTTACTCTAGGACCTAACATTCACACACCGTTGGCCATGCCTTCAGGAGCAACTCAGGGTTAAGTATCTTGCCCAAGGATACATCGACATGTTGACTGCATGGGCTCCCTCGCAGCCACAGTCGCCCCGTTGTAATACACACTAAAGTAAATCAATCAATTGTGTTTCCATCAATTGATTTGCCCACACATGTTGAATCAATAATGTGCACAAACACACACATGTATACATTGGATGGTATCGATGTCCTGCCTTATAAATCCTGCTGTTCAGATGTGAGAGATACAGAATTGAGAACATACATTGTTTTTATAAAATGAAGGTGGTGGAGGCCTCGGATGTGATTTTGGAAGTTTTGGACGCACGTGACCCGCTGGGCTGCAGGTGTCCTCAGGTGGAGCAGGCCGTCATTCAGAGCGGAACAAACAAGAAGATAGTTTTGGTGCTTAATAAAATTGGTAAGTTGTTGGTAAGGGATTGTATTTTTATTTATTGTGTCAAATACTCAATGCTTGACTTATTTGCCTTTGCTTTGATTAAAGATTTGGTGTCAAAGGAAATCGTGGAGAAGTGGATTAAATATCTTCGTAACGAGTTCCCCACGTTAGCCTTCAAAGCATCTACTCAGCAACAAAACAAGAACTTGGTATGGAGTTTAATATTTATATTTTTGCTGTACGAATATGCTGATGAAATTCATATCATAAAATCCACGCAATAACATAATTCTGTCCCTCTGTTTCTTGCCATGGACAGAAACGCAGTACCGTTCCAGTGACCCAAGCCACCCCTGAGCTCCTCAGTACCAGTGCTTGCATTGGAGCAGACTGCCTGATGAAGCTACTCGCCAACTACTGTCGCAACCTGGACATAAAGACAGCCATCACCGTAGGTGTTGTAGGTAAGCAGCCCCATGAAACATGTTCTTTCTGTGATAATGAGGACAGATTATGCAACATTTCAGACTGTGACATGTTTACATGCTTTAATGTTCAAAAAGCTCTTTATTTATTACTACCTCTTTTCACCCTCTGTCTGAAACCAGAGCCCAGTCTGTTCTGATTGGTTAGCTGACCGGCTCTGTTGTGATTGGTCAACCATAGAGCTGTCCCTCCCCTTAGCCTATCATGTACAATGTGTTACAAGTGGAATTGTTTCATAATGATGTCACTATGTTACGTAAGTAAAAAGGAATCCAATGGAGGCGTTTCAGACAGGAAGGAGTGTGTGGGAGTGAGCTTTTGGATTGTAGCCTTTGCAGACCAGTTGCATGCTCAAAGACCTTTTCCTAATGGAGATCATTTTGTGATTCTTGTTTTGTAGGTTTTCCTAACGTGGGAAAGAGTAGTTTGATCAACAGTTTGAAACGGGCCCGAGCGTGTAACGTTGGAGCCACTCCTGGTGTCACCAAGTAAGTACATGATGAGCTTTTCCTTCGGGCGAATTTCCGGATGCAGTAATTCAACTTTCTTTAATTTTCTCATACTACATATCACAATCGCAATATCCATGAAAATAATCGCAATTAGATATTTTTTCCAAATCATTCAGCATTAATGGGTTTGATGTATTTCAGGTGCCTTCAACAGGTGCATCTGGACAAACACATTAAGCTCCTCGATTGCCCTGGCATTGTCATGGCAACATCAACATCTGACGCCGCAATGATTCTTCGCAACTGTGTGAAAATCGAACAGCTGGTTGACCCCATTTCACCCGTTGAAGCCATCCTGCGACGGTGCAACAAGGCCGAGGTGAGTCACATGGCAGCCTTCTTGTTTGTTGCTCGACTGTGTCTCTTTTGCAATTAACGCAATTAACGTCTTTTTCCCCGGATGAGCCAGATCCTTAAGCACTACGGAGTTCCCAACTTTCGCACGGCTCTTGAGTTTTTAGCCATGCTTGCTCGACGTCAGGGCAAACTAAGAAAGGGAGGACTGCCCGACACTGACAAAGCAGCAAAGAGTGTGTTGATGGACTGGACAGGGTGAGCACAAAAGAAACAAATCTGAACTTTGGAGGTTTGACGATCAGTTCTTGGCACTTTATTAAATCCAGCTTGTTGTGTTATCTAGGGGAAGGATCAGCTACTTCACGCACCCTCCAGAGACACACACTCTGCCCACACACGTCAGCGCTGCGATTGTTACGGAGATGGGTAAAGCCTTTGACTTGGACGAGCTGGAAAAAGGAAATCAGGAGGTTCTTGCAGGTAAAAGTTACTTCTAGTTCGGGACGAGATGACACGGGATTACATTGTTGAACTGACAGTAAAATAACAACAGAACTAAGAACTGAATTTCCTCTGGAGGATTAATGAAGTTGATCTTAAAGCTTAAACTTGAATGGGACACTTTTCTGGAATATTCTTACAAGAGTAGAGCTGTCTAGCTCACCTTTTATGGTAAATAAGTCAAAGAAATTGAGCCTTATCCAAAATAAATACACTAATTATCATGTAAGGAAGCACAGACTTGCATAATGTTGACATTTGTATTATAATCCTTTACTTATGCACGGGGAGCTTAGGATTTTTGATGACTTTATTAAGGATTGTTTGACTGCTTTTCACTGACAAGATGATGCTTGAATATATTGATTTCAATAATGTGTTTTAGTGCCATTTTAAGAGTCTTAAGCATATTATGACTATAATCGGGATACATTTTGCAACGTGACATTTTCATCGTCCCATGTCTAAATCTATTGGGATGTAGAAACCCCAGAATCAACAGACCAATTGCATCTACTTTCTTTGTTAAAAAGTAGTTCTGCAAGCAGGTATCTCAAAATGATACCTGAATGAATCGGCAACAGTTCGGTTAGATTGGACTAAGAGAGTGCAAAGAAATGGTGACTTCCATTTTTAAACACCCTAAAAAAGGAAGAAGTTGTTCAAAGTTGGATGTGCTCTTTGCTGTCTTTCAGAGTCATCTTGTCCTGATGTCAAAATGGGATTTTGCATGGAAACCACCGGAATGACAGAAGGGGGCCAGGGTGAACTGCCTTCTGACCTGGGAATGTGGGAAGAGCCCGAATTCAAAGACAAAACTGAATCCATGGAGGATGGCAAGGACACAGAGGTGTGAACAGTGCAGTTCTTACAACTCAAGTTAACTTCAGTAAAGTGTGTTTTGCACTTTATACATCTATAAACTGACTTTTAACTTCACTTTCCTTTCTGCTCAAAATAGTTTGGACCTATGACAGTGGAGATCAAATCTCCGAGGTCAAAGACTCCGTTACCTGGGGAGGCAGCAGACAAGGCTCCAGATCTGAAGGATATTGTGGGTGTACATCCTCTACAGCAGGGTCAGGCACTCCGGGCCGCTGGCAAGAAAAGGAAAAAGCAACAGAAAAGAGCAGGTTTGTATTAATATTGGTCTCAGTCTTATAATGTATGTCTTTTTGTCTGTCGTATGGATTGTTTGTGCTAGAAAGACTGGATGTATCTGTTCTTTATCCAAGTGTAATTGTAAACCAGCCTTTGAAGTGATTTCATTTAAACAAATGTGCAAAAAGTAGGAAAATAAGTTTTAAGTGGCTAATCCTCTATAACCAGGTATGTTGTGTGTAATGTGTAATCATGCTAAATGTAATATGTGTTCTCTTTTTCTCCACAGACAAAATTTCTGTTAAACTCTCAGACACCTTGACAGCCGCAATGGATTTCTCCTTTTCAGATGACTGATTAAAACAAAAGATTTAAAGAATACATATTTGTGTTTTTTTGTTGTCTTGAAGTATTATATGAACAGGATTGATGCAGATGCAAAACTTTGGATTCACATACCCTTGATCCTTTATTTATTTAATAAGAAGTCTATGGTATTGTTTCACTAGGTAAATGATAATAATGATCAGCCACAGTTACTTCAACCATTGAAATTGTTTTGATTTGGTACACCTGTAATGCATGTTGACTCTTTCATATTGAGGAGCTATTTGGAAGTTGCACTTAAGGTCACTTAACTTTCATTATTTTAATTGTTCTATCCCAATTACAATCGTTTGCATTTTTAACAACACAACTTTATCTTATGTTAACACGGGTATATCCGCTCTACTTTAGATAACTTAAACATCACATTAAAGACTTGACGTTCTCTATTTTTTCTATCCCAGTTACTGTCGTTTGCACTTTAATAGTACGACTTTATTTTCTTTTAATCCGGGTATGCCTGCACTACATGGGGTATTTTGAAAGTGTAGTAACTTCACAGCAATCAAGTTCCGGGTAACCTGCGTGGTTCGATGACCTCAGCCCGTCGGCCCAAGATAAACAACACTGGTATCGAGGCTAACGACTGTCGGAAGAGCTTGTGTTCACGGACTTTCAAAATGGCAAAGAAACCTTTGGACTTCGGATCTTTTTGATTCATTTGACACATCTGTTGCCACAGTACGTTTATTATTCCCTCTAAAATAAACTAGGTTGCATTAGCTTTTTGGGAAACTAACGGATGCTAGTTAGCTTAGCTAGAAATCAACTTCCTATTTTTACTTTGACGTGACGCTGCTGTTAAACGACTGCTTTCAACATAAATAGCTAGCATTCTTCCGATATTTACAGTTAGTAACTGGTCGGCAACGTTAGCTAAACCACTGTAAAGAGTCGGTGATGTAAATACTAACATTAGCTAGCTTTAGCATTAGTTGTTGTGGGCCCGTTAGCAGCACTGAGCTGTCAAACTGTCATGACGCAAGATTAGAGCTCACCAAGAATAGAGATTGCGAAAACGGCTACCATTAGGAAAGCTAACCATTAAGTGTGTATTTCTTCTCTAAATGGCTCGAGAATCTACCCAAACATTCATTAACATGGCATGGAGTAATGTGCCTTTTTACAGTTTGTTTACAGTGTGGTTCTTTAGAGAGAGGACCGCAGTTTGCGGACATAACGGCTCTGACCATTTATGTCCACTTCGATAACCGACACACAGATGTGGGAGAAGTACTCAGATCTTCAAGTACCAGGTTTTAGGAATGCTCTGTTGTAAATCCAAGTCCTGCAATCAAGTTCAAAAGTTAATACATTCACTTAAAGTAGGCTACCAAGTACTCATCATGCAGAATGGATTTCTGAAAAATATGTATCATATGTTTTTATTTCAATTATTGATGCATTATTGTAATGCAAGCTGGTATATGGTGTGGAGAAATAGTATGTGATTGTGCAGGTTGCAAAACATTGAACTAAAGTGTTGATTTGTCCAGATTATATCATACACCTTTAATTGCTACATATTTTTCTAATCTATAAGAAAAATACAACATTTCCATTATAAATTAACATACAGATAGTGACACTAACATCTGGATCTAAGATGCTTCATCACTAGAAAACGTAGTTCTAATAATAATATAGTAGTATGACAAACTTTTTAAAATATCTATAATCCTCTCATTTTCTTTGTTTTACAGCTCCATCCCTAGATCTGGGTTAGCTCTCCTTAACCATGTCTTCACGCGTGTTGCTCCGGCAGCAGCTGATGCGAGAACAGGCCCAGGAGCAGGAGAGACGAGAGGCCCAGCAGCAGGTCTCCGTCTCCCAGCTCCGGGCCTCTGACTCCACTCCAGCCATCTCCGTCACTCTGCCCCCACATGCTCCCCGCCCGCCTCCGGCACAGGTGCCCGTGGAGTTGCTGAAAGTAAGTGTTTGTGTTACAGCTCAGGTATGGACGTAGGTGAGAGTAAGAAGTAAAAAACACTGGATAATATAAGGATCCTCATCCTTTGCCATTTCCCACCTGAGAAAGAAAAGCAATGACCAAAAGAAAATTAGATAATAATTATTATTATGTAATCCAAGTAAGGGACCCATACTTTATGGAAAGTATCCAGTGAAGAATGAGGCATGCATAAGATGTATTCGTTGGGAACAAACACCATTTCATCCAAAATCAGAAAGAAAAAAAAAATCTGCCGGCAAAGTGAATAAATTAAATATCCCTCTGTGATTGATATTTGTAATATGACCTTCTGGAAGACCAAGAAGGAGGCACATAGGGTTTACCTATATTGGAACGCCAAAAACAACACACAGTTCTTACAAAATACTAGACCGGTAGCTTTGTAGCTTTACACATGAGCAGAACCAGTGAATAAGATCGCCAGAGTTGACTGCAGAGCAGAGATTCATTAATGTCCATTTTGTTTTTGACAGCAGGTTTTATATGTGTGCGATGTAAGATTCTCAACTGAGTAGATTTAGTTTGGTTGCAGATATTTTTCCCAGCATAGACACTTGTGTGTATTTGTATCACTTCTGTTCTTTATTTAAAAAAACATTGAGAACATAAGCCCCTAACTCCTCTTTAACTGATCAGGTGCAGACCCACTTGGAGAACCCCACCAAGTACCATATCCAGCAGGCTGTGAGGCAGCAGGTGAAGCAGTACCTCTCCACCACTCTGGGCAACAACGCGATCACTCAGACCCTGGGGGTGTCCCCTGTGCAGCAGTCCAGCTCGGCCCCTGAAGCCGCTCATACGGCCAGCAGTGCCCCCAACAGCCCTATGGCTCTGCTCAACATCGGCTCCAACAAGGAGGAAGTATGGGAAATTCCTGCTTTGATAACAGTGGTTTGACTTGTTGTGTGCGGCTTTCGGTTTGCTGCTAAAGAAGATTGCAGAACCCCGTCAACGGCTGCCTTTCTGCAGACTGACAGTGTGAATTTGGAGAAGTTAAATGTCTAGCCTTCTGCTCACTTCTAGCTAAATGTCTAACCTTCTGGTCACTTCTAGCTAATTACTTTTTGTTTGCTCTGCAATGATGTGTCTGAAGGTCCCACTGCGCTGATGCATGCTTTTTGTCCTCGTACCCCTGTTGGCCTGTTGTCACAATAAGATGTTAAATACTGCACTTACAGTTTAACCATGCACCCTTCTTGCACACGCTCCTATCTTTGAAATCAGGCCACTTTACTTCAAAGGTTTTGTGTGCTTGCACTGTAAGCTTTAGATTACAAAGCTCACTATATGTACATACATGTTGATTGCTATGACACATTTAATCCTTTCTGATTTAGGACCACTTGTGTTTTCTCTCATCTGCTTTATCTAGATTGACGATGTGATCGACGACATCATTAGTCTTGAATCCAGTTTTAATGACGACATCATTTCGCTGATTGACTTAGGACTTCAGCTACCTAGCACGGTATGGAGATCAATGTATTTATTTGAACACTAAAACTTCCTTTGTTAAAGTTTTCTCTACCGTTTCTTTTGGTGGTGTTCAGACGCAGGATTTCAGGGTTAACTCGCACACTTTTTGTACCCAAAGTGGTTTTTCTGTGAATGGACGGTCTCTTGTGTGTGTGGAATTCAGAAGTCGTAGAAGCAAATATATACTTTTGGCACTCGGTTACTATTCGTCACAAAAGTGCTGCCTGGGCGGGGTAAATGTATCAGAGGACACAAGACAGGGAGAAGTGAAACCAAGAGGATTGCACTCATAAAAAAGTTCCTGCATGGTTAACAAGTCGTTCGTCAGATAGAAAGAGAGCTTGACAACATTTTGCCGGAAAACAAAATATGAGGATTATGGTGATGCTGGTGGAAGAAAAGAAAAGAAAGCACACTGAGGTAATACTTTTTTGTGATTTTTGAAGGTGTTGTCACCCAACTTAGATATGTAAGAATGTAATATAAATATTTGGATTTTGGGCTTAATCCTTAAACGGCATCTGTTGATCAAATTTAGGATTTTCTTTCAACACATTTGCTCCGTGCAACATGTAATAACATTTATCTGATACGATAGACACTAACTTTTAGTTGATTATAACTCTTATGCAAGGATGGGAACACTTAACATTTGCTTTTAGGTTTCCGGTAATCAGCAGTAGTTGAATGTAACTGGTTGGCAGAGACCGCTCCATAGTTTCTCTTTTTTTAACATTTTACAGTTATATTTAATTTAATATGCCATTGTTGCACACTAAATGTAAATAATATCCTACTTTTATATTTAGTTTGCTGTAATTGAGCCCTTAAATAGTGTTTACAAAACACAGATAGTTTACATATTTGTATCTTCACGGTCAACTTTTATATTTTCACTCTTTGTTTATATTGTATAATTGTTTATTTCATGCTCCTTTTTTTATTTCTAATTATGCGCAATACTTTGTTAAACATGCTGCTGCAACAAAACCATTTCCCAATTTGGGATTCATAAAGTACATTTAATCTTAATTTATGATATTAACTAAGTACATTTCCTTAAGTACTTTGCTTAAAGGTGGGGTGGGTAATTCACTTTAGAAACACTTGTTGTTATATTCCATGGAATGCTCTTAACATCCCGATAGCAATTAATACATTAAATACTTTGACAATAAATACTTAAAAAAAATCATCTGTGGAAGCCGTGGCGCTGTAAAAAGCACGACCAATCATCTGAGTCGGCCGGCTAAAGTAACTGGATGGCCTACCTGCCTGTCAGCCTTCCTCATGTGCGTGTTCGTGTGTGTTGGAGGAGGGGCTCTGTGAGGAAGAGGCAGATTTTTTCTGGTTGTGTACTTTCAAATTCTAGCGCACTCGATCTGGTTTCTCCATTCTTACCTACCCTACCTTTAAGTATGTTTTTGGTACTTTATATATCTACTCCACTACAATTTGAAATCAGGCATTGTAATTTGACATGCTCTACATTTGTTCGACTACATAAGTTACGACCTACTCCTGGTCGATATTATAAACACAAAAAAACAACCGGTTGAAGAATTATGATGTACTGTTGTGGATTAGGACACTGTAAAATACAGTATCGAGTTAATCTAAGGTAGTTCCAACTTCAACAGCTTAACACATGAATGGCTCACTTTTCATAGTCCAACCAATGTATGTATTTCATTTAAAAATGGGCCTTCTGAATAATAAGTACTTTTAATTTGGGTTTTTTAGGTACATGTAATGCAAATAACAAATAACAAAATGCCTACTAACATTCAAAAGCAGTTCCAAACCACAGTCAGGAAACACCCAACCAGGCATCCTAACTGGTTGGGTAGCAAGCCCTGTAGAACAACCATCACATCACGCAGCTTATTCATAATCAGAGTTAGAACGTGGAATGGACTTCACCCAGACCTTTCAAGTATTACTAGTCATCAACAATTATATTTGCAGATTACTCCAGCTAACAAGTATTTGATATTCCCAGTATTACTTATATATGCATTTACTTTTTTCTTGCCCTAACTTTTTTTTTTTTTTCCAGTTTTTCCAGTTTTCATTAGTTTTCTTTATTTCTTTGTACTCCTTCATTTCTATTACAAATAAATGCCATTATTATATTGATGCTAATGATGATGCACGGGAGGGCTGCTGCCCATAAGCTATGCTTCAGCCCTCCCGCTTCTACTAATGTTGTTCATTTGTGTGTATGAATTATACGTTTTTGATTTTGTATGATTTTAGTAGAATAAATAAATAAATAAAATTAAAAACTAATATTTCTGTATTTGAACTTTTACTTTGTAATCAAGTATTTTTTTACAGTATGGTATTACCTCTGTTACTTCAGAGGTAACACATTTAGTGACTATTTTTTACTATATATATATATTTGAACACTTTTTTATTTCCCCTGCAGCTCCCGGGGAATCTTCTGGATGTTTACCACAGTCCTGGAATGGCAGCAACTCTCACTGCCAGCAACTCCTGCCCCGCTGACCTTCCACAAATTAAAAGGGAAATTACTGGTACGGTACCCAGCTTTCATAAACCTGTGTCTTGACTTCACTATAAATGTTTAGGATGACTTGTTCATATTTCATTGTGTGGCTCATAATGAATTTGTCTTTTAAGAATCAGACGTCAAAGCAGTAATGAAAGAAAGGCAGAAAAAAGACAACCACAACCTCAGTAAGTCCAGATCTATTCCAACCATTTTGAGCCCTTTTGCTGCAGTAAGCAAAGGTGACATGCAGCGCCGTGCAGATTTAAGCTCAAGAATACCTCAGTCCATGTGATATGTATCTGCATCGTGCTAACTGAGAGTTAAAGGTTATTTTAGGTGTGTTAATTTCCCCCTCTGACTTGTTCTTCTTGCCTGTCTACAGTCGAGAGGAGGCGGAGATTCAACATCAACGACCGTATAAAGGAGCTGGGCACGCTGATACCCAAGTCAAGTGACTCGTAAGCACAGTTTGATTTTTTTCAGGATAGGAATTTTGCGGAAATTATTAGTATTATTATTTTTAAAATTGAGACCCTGACATGAAAAAACAATGGCCGTAGCTTCTGTGATGTTAAAGGTCCCATGTCATGCTCTTCCGGTTATCACCCGTCCCCTTGTGTGTCATGTAGCTTGTTCTGCATGTAACCGGTCTGCAGAGTCACAAACCCTCAAAGTGCACCCTGTGGCGAGTAAAACTCTAACACAGAGAAGACCTGTCTGTGCTGCCCCAGAACGCCTCGGTGGACATTTCTCTTTTTCCATTTGTTTCTTTAACAAAATGGACCAATCCGCGGAGCCCCTCACACACCAGAATCCCTTGGCGTCACTATCAAACGCAGTGGGGGGACCTTTAGCGTAAATGTTCAACTAACAAGGAGTCCCATTGACTTGCATAGAGCTCCCTGGTTGGTAACAGACGAGTTGGGATGGCGGAGAAATGCTCTCAGACTCATTCTCACAGCGTTATAAACCCTTTTCTTACTCAATATCAAGCCACACTTATTGGTTTTACTTCGGCTGTGAGTGTTTGTGTGTGCTCAGGATGCTGTCTCGCTGTATCGCCGACCCAGAAACCACACCAGTAAGCCAGCTCACTGAGCAGCGAGCCTCGCAACGTCCCGACCAATCAGAGCACACTGGGCTGGGGCGGAGCTCCAACAAGCCGTTTAGGACAGAGAGTGAATACACATACTTTACAGAGATGCTGTGAGAAAACCAATGTGAGTTTGGAAAATTGCACAATATAAATCTATTCTAGTAGACCTCAACAATGGAACTATGATCAGTAGAAATGGCCATGACACGGGACCTTTAAACATACTTTCTATTTAATCGCCAACATTAATTATTTGGCATCATGCTGAATTGTTCTGCTCCTCTCTCATTGACTATATTATTGAAATGAGTTGGGGGTTATAATAGCTAATTCCAAGTCTTCTTCAATCAGGTACAAAAGAGAATATAATCTATTTAGTAGATTATGGTTCCATTTAGAGTAACATGAGGATAAAGCAGCATATTGCTTGATTTATCATTACAATTATTAGCAAAATTGCCAAAAAGGCTCAAATGGCTGTCTTCCGATGTCAATATGGGGATTTCCAGTTTTTTTCCCTAGGCTTTATCTTTTATTAAACTTAATATCTTTGGGTTTTTTATTTACACAAATAAATGTAAAGACTTTAGAAACTGGAATGACATTTTTTTTTATCAATTTTATGTCATTTTATAGACAATTACTTTTTGAAAAAATTGGTAGATTATACAAAAAAGGAAAATAATCGTTAGTTGCCAAACTCCAGGCTTTAAAGGTCCCGTGTCACTGCCATTTCTACTGATCATAATTCCATTGTTGAGGTCTACTTAAATACATTTGCATTCTTCAATGTTCCAAACTCACATTGGTTTCTCAAACAGCATCTCTGTATAGTATGTGTGTTCACTCTCTGTCCTAAACGGCTTGTTGGAGCTCCTGCCCCCCCCCCCCCTCCCTATGAGCCCACTGTGCTCTGATTGGTCAGCTCGCCCACTCTGTTCTGATGAGTCTACCACTGTTACAGCGGAACATCAGTGATTAGGTGTTACAGTGGCGTTAACAGCCAGAACATGATACCAGTACGGGGGGGGGGGTGCTGAGGGGGCTGCAGCACCCCCATCTGCGAGGCTCCACTAGCAACCCCCCCCCCCAGCGTGTCACAGTTTCGCCGCTTAGAGAGTGTGTGTGTGTGTGTGTGTGTGTGTGTGTGTGTGTGTGTGTGTGTGTGTGTGTGTGTGTGTGTGTGTGTGTGTGTGTGTGTGTGTGTGTGTGTGTGTGTGTGTGTGTGTTAGAGTTTTACTCGCTACAGGGTGCACTTTGAGGGTTTGTGACTCTGCAGACCGTTTACATGCATGCATACAAAGCTACATAACACACAAGGGGACGGGTAATAACCGCAAAATGACATGGGCCCTTTAAAACAATGTCTAGTGGCCACGCCCACTTGGTTTGTACTCTCTAAGCTCCCTGCGACTGTTGTGTAGTAAAAATCTCCTTTGCTCTTCCTTGTGTTTCCTTTCCCTCCTGCCTCTACAATATATGTTTACTGATATCACAATGATGTCAGCGAAATGCGCTGGAATAAAGGCACCATCCTGAAAGCCTCCGTCGACTACATCAGGAAGCTGCAGAAGGAGCAGCAGAGAGCCAAGGATATCGATATGCGTCAGAAAAAGCTTGAGCTTGCAAACCACAGTCTAATGTTACGCATCCAGGTCAGTGTTTGTTGTGAGCCGTGTTCGAGGGAGGCGTGTCCAAGACTTGAAAAACAACAGCTGCTCCACTCGGTGTTGTAGTTAAATCTGGCCACAGTGATAAGTCAGTCCAATAAACAGCTTGTTGCAAGTGCTCAAACACAGACCTATGTGATGAAGAAATGCCTGCAGAATACAGAGATCCTAACAGCTGTTCCTGTTTTCAGGAGCAGGAATCACATCATTTGTTTATAGCTGGGTCTGCAAGTCACACTGTCTCCTGTTTTCTGAAATGTTCCTGGCCATGTCTGATGTGGGAGGAGATGTCATTTAATCTAATTTATGGAAAGTTGTTGGTGGTAATGCACCATAAAGTGTGACGATGTTGATTATTGTAGCAGATTCTTCACAATAAAATGTCTTAATCTTCAGTCAATTCAGGATATTAAAGGTGGGGTAGGTAAGTTTGAGAAACCGGCTCGAGATCGCTAGAATTTGAAAATACACAACCGGCGAAAATCTGCCACTTCCTTACAGAGCCCCTCCTCCAACACACACGAACGCGCACATGACCAATGAGGGCACGAGATAAGTTTGTGCCCCGATGGAAGGCTGACAGGCAGGTAGGCCATCGCCATCGTGTACTTTTCACAGTATTACGGCTTCCACAGATGACGTTTTTTTATGGATTTTTTGTCAAAGCACTTCAGATATTCATTGCTATCGGGATGTTAAGAGCATTCCATGGAATATAACAAAAAGTGTATCTCGAGCCGCTTTCTGAAACTTACCTACCCCACCTTTAAGTGGTGAAGTGATGACGTGTTGCTGTAGGCTGACCCAGAAGTTAGCATGGAAAGGCTAAAAGAAAGGAAATGTTACTTACTTAAAATAACTCTGACCAACACACAAATATCTTCCTTATATGTTTTCTTCAGCACGATAATCTTCACATATTTACACCACTTTTGATGCTTTTAAAGTGTTAATGCAGTGTCTAGAAGTCAAACGTTATGCATAACTTCATGGCTCCCCATGGACATCATGACAGCAGAAGGTCAACCAATCTTTCGTCCCACCTGGATCGCTTGTACCTAAAAAAAAAAGTGAAAATGTGCTTATTGGAAACTAAAGCACAGGCACTTACAATGATTTGGCCTTCTACTTCTGAACCATGGGACCTTATTTCGGAAAAAGTATGTATTGAAGTCAATGGAGAGAGAAAGATTATCTCTGAAATGTTCCAACGTGACGGCCATCTTGGTGTGTGGTGCGAAATGGGAGATGTAGTTCATTGAGCGGTTTCACACATTTTTATTTTTTTGACTTGCAAAATGATCTTTTAAATTGACAAACATCATCTGTGTAATTCGTGGCACAATTCAAACGGGATCAAAAGATAATCTTTCTCTCTCCATTGACTTCAACACATGATTTTTCCGAAACAAGGTCCCATGGAGGTCCCCCGGAAAGGGAGGGACTTCTCCTCTCTATTGGAAGCGGATATACAGGACCTGCACTGTTGTTCTGAGTTAGTATCGTTAGGGTTTATTGCACTGATTGTTCGGCTTTGGATTGAAACGCTTCAGCTAAATGAAACGTAACGTAATGGAAATGGTAAAATGCTAACTAATTTCTGGATTTTAGAACTCTTTCCTGCACCACTCTTTTGCTTCTGCATGTAAAAATCCCACCGTCTTTCTCTCCCAGGAGCTGGAGATGCAGGCGCGGCTGAGCGGCCTGGGCGGGCTGAGCCCCGACCCCCCCCTGCTCCAGCAGCAGCAGCAGCTTCCCAGCGCCGGAGGACTCTCCTCCCAGAGCCTCCTGGGCCTCGTCGGACAGCCCCTCCCGGCCTCCTTCCTGTCCCCCCCATCCTCAGACTCTCCCGCGGGGGTCACCCTCAGCAGCCCCCTGGACCTGGGCAGCCTGAGCTTCGCCGAGCTGGACGACGCCTCGGCCTCGGAGTTCTACCCCGACGTGAGCTTGGGAGACATTCTCATGGACGACGGGTGCACCCTGGATCGGGGGGGGGAGTCTTTCTTCTCCCCTCTGTCACCCTGTGCCTCGAAAACAAGCAGTCGCCGGAGCAGCCTGGAGATGGACGAGGACTTATGATGAGCTCTTTGATTGACGAGAAGGCTGGGACGTCCATCCCAAAATAACACAAGTCTGTTTATAGGACTGAAACAATAACATCAAAACTAACAAACATTGGACAAAGTACGTTATTCCTAATTTCGCCATACAGACCTTATTATTATGATTATTGTTCCTGTTTGGAGCTGTTCAGATGATTATGTCTGGGTTTTTAAATGCAATCTTATTAAGAAATGTAATGTTGTATAATAGGGGCATGGATTAAGCGATAACACATTCTATAAATAGATTTTACTTCAGAGATATAAGAGGGATTTTAAAGTTTGCTTGAATTTATTATATGCTCATATTTAGGGAAGAAAGCTGTGAGGTTTATTTTTGAACAAACAAATTATATTTCGTTTTTTTTTTTTTCAAATGACTGGAATCAGGGTTTGTTTATAGCAGCTGCTCCATGTTGGTTTGCCTCACCAGCAGCTACAGAAGGGATCTATGTAAAGTGAATTGGCCCATCGGGAAATATTTACCGCATATTGTATATAAGAATATTTTATTTTGAGCAGTTTTATTGCACCTTATTTGAAGGCAGTCTATGCATTTTATGAGAGCTTTTGTCTGTTTTTATTACTATCACACACAGTGGACGGATAAGGCCCAGGGATGCATGTATTTGTAATAACATTTAAAAGCAATGGAAAATCACTCTCTGCTGCAGCTAGCTAGCCAAAGCAGGACTTCTTCCAGAGTAGCTATTACAAATCAGCGGTTTTTTATTTTTGAATATATTCACGCAGTCAATGGAAATGCAAGACAGAACAATTTCATCTTTTACAACAGTACTGTAGTTCATTACACTTTTATACCTTAATATAAGTCGCTTCTTCTGACTAATATCTGTGTTGTCAGTCGTTGTTTGTCACTGGGTGATTTGACTGGTTCTACAAAGATTATGGCTTCTGTTTTATTTCGGTTTTTGGACGATCAACAGTGATGCATCTAATAGTTTATTATCGCTCATTGTAGTTTGAATTGAGAGGGCTTTGACTTTCTTTTAAACCAACCACTAGCCTCACGTCTGTAGCGATAAGGTATAACCGTTTGTCGTGTGAAACCTGCGATGCAATTATTACTCAATAAAATAGCCACAACGTTTAGAAAGACATTTTAATTTGTCAGATGCTGTACGCGACCTTGTGTACAGTACATGAATGTGAGTTAAAAAAAAACGTTTTTTTAAAACACTGACAGACTGATTTTTATTTTCCTCCGACACAACCTCCAAGTTATTGACTTGCATACATTTTAAACTACTCAGCAGCCAAATATATTCTAACTATTTGGTGGTTAGATTGATTGATTCTGAGCTCTGCTACATGGCTAAGTGCTTCAAAATGGCGTTGTTCCTAGTCCCATAAGATGAGAGATGTTACCCCTCATACTTAACCCCCTCCTCCATATATTAACCATGTCCTACCTTGACATTTATCTGAGCGCTAACATTGACTGTTAATCATCAACTGGTAGCATTTGTGTCCCTACAAGTTGGCTTTCGGAAAAGATTTTAACAAATAAATGATTCCTATGTATATTCCCTGTGTGTCTGTGGTTATTGGCTGCGTTTAGTGGTAAAGCATTTGGGAGATCTCCATGGCGAGGTCCAGGCACTCTGTGGCCTGGAGGCAGATGTCGTAGGCGGGACAGTCGCACAGGAAGCAGCGAACACCACCCAGACACTCGCAGAGGTCGCCGCTCCGGGTGACGCCCAGGAGGGGCTGCAGGGTGCTGGGCTCGCAGCCGCAGAGGCACGAGCACAGAGACCAAATGCAGCCGTTACAGCCTCTCATCACGGCCAGGAAACAGTCCAGAGGGTGACAGAACAGGCAGGACAGAAGGAATGCAGCACAAAGGTCTCGGGGAAAGAGGAAAAGAGAGACAAGGATGCTTCAATTTGAGAAAAAAACATTTAGTGGGTCCTATGAAGCTAATTTTCAGGTTTGTATTTGTAGTTCTGTCTCTACTGGGACGTGTCTCCATGCTTTAATGTTCAACAAGCGTTTTATTTTCTCATGCTGCAGCACCTCTTTTCACCCTCTGTCTGAAACCAGAGCCCAGTCTGCTCTGATTGGTTAGCTGGCCGCCTCTGTTGTGATTGGTCAACCGCTTAAAAGTGTCCCACCCCTTAGCCTATAACGTACAATGTGTCGGAGCGCTACCCAATAGAAGCACAAGTGTTATGAGGTGATGTCACTATATGTTCCAGGAGTTCAATGGAGGCGTTTCAGACGGGGAGAGTGTGTGAACTTTGGGATTTTAGCCTTTGCAGACCCTTTACATGCACAACAACCTATATAACACACTACAGGAAAGGTAAAACCCCCTCAAAGCACAATAGGGCCCCTATAAGGTTTCTAAAAAATACATTGTAAAGCCAAATTATTTTGAATGTTGCCACAAACCATTACAAGGTACAACACAACATAAAATGGGACAAAATTAGCCCTGAAGTGGCGGGGGCTGAACAATAAATATGCTTGGCATTTTATGGGTGTTTTCTTTATCCATATAGACAGTCTACTAGTTATTCAAAATGTTGGAGGGGATCCTAAAAAAAAACATTTTTGTCTATTGTTATTTATTCAATATCAGTATACTTATTGTGTGTGTGAGCTAGTGTCATCTCATCAAACTGTCACATTCATATCATGTAACTGTCATACACTGTGTATCTGTTACCTTGAGAGTGTGTCCTTACCGTCAGCATCGGGCTCAGTGTGGACCGTGGTGGTGGTTTTGAGGCTGTCTTGACTCCGGCTGATGGAAGTGAACGTCTGACTCATTTCCTGTACAGTGCAGGCCTCCATGGAGGAGGGCCGCGCGGCACAAAGAGGCTGCGGCGGCTCCACAGAGCTGCAGGGGAACACATCTACGCTCTCGCCTCCTTTTGGGGTTTTATGCAAGTTGGTATCTGCACCGGACATACAAATGGAACAAATCTTCATCAAAACTGCAACAGAAAAAAAAATAGCGATTAACAAAAGAGTTCAGAGATGAAGGTATACCTATAACTTCGGAGGAGACCTGCTCTGAAAAAATTGTGAAAAAAACATTTTACCAAAGCGCCAAACAGTGGTGGAAAATAAAGGTATACTTGTTTTTAACTTGAGTATTGATTTTCTGATACTTTATACTTCTACTCCATAACAATTCAGAGGTAGTTACTGCAATTTTGAACATTTATCTGAAAGCTTGAGTAACTTACTTTGCATTAATGAGACTTTAATACTTCAACTATACATTCACAAGCGACAAAGCAATCTTTAAAGTAATGAGTTTAGCTTCACCTCACTAGCTTCAAAAAACACCTTAACCCTTCAATAATAACACAAATATATCATATAAAGAATGCAATGGGCCATTATGCAGAACGACTAATATTACTTGTACTTTGAATATATTTTATGCTTAAATGTTTGTTCTTTTGCTTAAGTAACATTTTCAAATCAGGATTTTACTTGTGACATTTATGCAGTATTGCGTCACTGTGGTATTTAGAGACTATCCTAATTGAATGACAATGACTGTTTTGTGAATTTACCTGCAATGGAGTCGTCAGGTAAAATGGGACACTCCGAAGCATCGGTCGGTGAGTCACAGATGTTTGGTTTGACTTCATTTACATCTTCCATCTTTCCATTCAGAGCTAGACAATCCAGTTTTCCATCCATCCTGCTTCAAGCTCGGTAAATGAAAGACAACAAATCAGGACCGTTTAATCTGAGACAAACTATAAAATATAACAGTTATATATATATATTAGTTTTATTCTTATTTTACTCATATCTTTTCATTTATATATCTTTTATAATTGTGTCTGTTCATTGTTAATATTCATTTTTTAAATGCATCAGCCTGCCTTTTTTATGTCTGTGAATGAAACATAAGAAATCATAACCTCAAACCTTATACTTACTTACTTCCTTATTTATAATTCACTTAATGTTATGAAATTAAACCGCATCGTTCTCCACAGAGTCAGATGTGTAGTTGAGGTTTCATAGCTGTTAGTGATGAGTGGACATCTCAGAAATGGCGAGAAGTTAATCTATTATTAATCAGCATTTTCAAAACATTTACAATGATGAGAGGCAGCACAGGGATATTCTGACAGCTATATGAGAATGTGAGACCTTGATTTTACTTTTCATCAATTATTAATGTAATACTTACTTCCTGTGACATCTTGACAGGGGTTTTTTCTATTTGCAGAAAAAACAGAAAACACCTCGAGGCAACTATCTCAAATATTTGATCATAATGACTATTTCTTTCTTCTTGTACTTATTATCTATTAGGTCATAAGATGAAATCATTTATAGGTGATACCGAGGATGTAAATAGGGTATAATATCGTGTTAAAGTGAATGAGTCAAGTTAAAATGATTTAAATGTAATGAACTATAATTCTGTTTATTTGATCGAAGGAATAGATAAAAGCCGTAACATATTGAAAACTAAAGATTTGTCTGATATGATTCATTGTTGTCATGTACTGGAATCCAACGCCCACAGTGGTTATCCCTCACTATTGCTGTCTGTATGGAGAATATTGTAAAATACAAATTGTACTCACTTCTCATGACATTTTGTAGAAGTATAGCAATCCACTATTCATCGTTTATCATAGACGCATCCCTCAGTGAAATCTCAGCATTGGAGGTTTAACTGCAACATTCAGCCTCTCTCTCTCTCCCTCTCTCCTCTCTCTCTCTCTCTCTCTCTCACTCTCTCTCTCTCTCTCTCTCTCTCTCTCTCTCCTCTCTCTCTCTCTCTCTCTCTCTCTCTCTCTCTCTCTCTCTCTTTATCTGTGTGTGTGTGTTTTTTTGTGTGTGAATGTGTGTGTGTGTGTGTGTGAAATAACAGAAACATGAATGGTTTTAATGTTTTTGCTTTTTAAGGCACCTGTATTTCTCCTCCTGTACACACATAACTTTTTAGATATAATGTGCAATATTACTTTTAATATCATATATTTTAAATATTTTATGTGAATTATATATTGTTCTATTTATATTTTCGACCAATCTCTGGCACAAGACTTCCTTAAAACAATAATACATGTATATCTAATAGGAACTAAAGTACACATATAGTAGCATGATTATCAATAAACTAGTATCATCCTATATTCCTCACTGTATTCTATATATTCCCCCCATACAGCATTTTTGTGACGACAATAATAGAAAAACCACTGATTTGATTTGTGTGGCTAGTATACAGTATTTTCCGCACTAAACGCATTTGTTAAACAATCCAACAGGTGGCAGTAGTGTGCCGTTTGATGGTTAATCTGTCACCGAAGAAGAAGAACACATGACCAGCGACCAATGACATTCGTGGAGTAACGAGTTCAGCCGGTTATGACCGATGTTATTTCCGTGTACATCTTAGCGGAACGCTAGCTATCGAGCTAATTCGTTCACTGTTTTGGTGTTGCATCTGTTTTCTTTCCATTAAAAATTGGTGGACGATCCAAGCGTGTAACGTTTGAAGATCTCCCATAATGGTAAGTAAGCGATAAAAGCAGCTTCTATCAAAGTTAGCTAATTAAAAAAAAAGAAGACTAATGCGTTAACGTCAAACGGCCGTAAATGTACATCCCAGAGGAGACTGTTGTGATGCTACTCAGTTAGCTTTTAGCGTTTAAATACAAGTCATTATGATGCCTTAAAATGACTTTACAGCGTTAGCTAAATTCATTGTACTTTTCATAACTCACTGTGTATGTGGTACAGCAAAGTAGCCACTTTGGCTTCGTTAACTGACGTTTTAGCCAGCTGATGCTAATTGGCTAATGTTACCTAGCATGCTAACAGATCCATTTGTATTTGACTAACATTATAGAAACAGGAGTGCACATTTTTCTGACAGCAACAGGAAGAAGGATCTGTTTCATTTGACTGGAGATTCATTTACTTGTACTGTTGAAAATGTATGGTTGGGGAAATTCAATGCAGAGACTTCGATAGGAGAAGATACTGAGCAGCAACACTGTATTACAGCAGAACTTCTTTTCAAAGTAGTGGTATTGTGAAAACCCAAATACGGTTTTGTCACTTAAACAGCCTTCTGCTCTATTTGAGAGACACTTGTCCTGCAGCTCAGCAGTCAGTTATGCAGGTGGTGTCTATATGTTTACCAGTTGTTATGTGTGTTATAATACATATTGTACTTTCAGGACAGCGAAATGTCTGACCTTGACCATGCACCAGGGCCTGAGAACAGCAGCATGGACGGGGAGAACGCACCACTGTACTGTATCTGCAGGAAAGCAGACATCAACTGCTTCATGATGTAAGTGCGGTTTCTCTTATCGCCGCACATGGATGCACCGATGCTCAAACACTCATTCTTGTATTTGCTTCTCCCACTGACAGTGGCTGTGACAAGTGTAACGAGTGGTTCCACGGCCACTGCATTAACATCACTGAGAAGAAGGCGAAGGCAATCAGAGAATGGTATTGCATGAAATGCAAAGGTAATGATGAGAAGATGTTTTTTCTGTTGTCACAGCATTTGAAAATGCCATGCTTAACATTAAGTACATCACAAAGTCATGACAGTCCTGCGTCACTATCCCCCCGTCACCAGGTAAAAACCCCTCTCTGGAAATAAAGTACAGAACAAAGAAAAACCGAGAGAAGGAGGTCGAGTATGACAGAGGATCGGACAGAGGATCGGACAGACAATCGGACAGACAGTCGGACAGACAGTCGGACAGACAGTACAGCACCCCGAGTACTCCTGACTATAAGAGTGAAAGGCGGCGTGGATCTAAAGTAAGTCGCACTTCTGACTTAATTATTAAGGTTTGACTGCAACATCCCAAGAGCATCAAAAAAGTATACAAAATAAAGAGCGTGAGATCTTTCAAATGATTATGAATGATTGAATCCAGAGCACCAGGGCTCCGTCTGATTGGCCACATATATTAACATGCAGAGCGTTAATGAATGGGCCAACTAATAGCAGTTCAAGCAGTCTTTGAGATACATGTCTGCAAAATGCTAATATACATTCCAATAGATGTTTGATATATTGTGCAGCCCTATTGTTCAGCTGGTCTTCATCTTCCTCAATGTTACGTAGGATGTAAAGCAAAGCACATTTCTTCGGATACGATGGCTCTGATTTTCCATCGTTTGCTTTTCGTCAGGTGAAGCGTTCAGTGCGAATGTGTGGGGAGTGTGAGCCGTGCAAGAGGACGGAGGACTGCGCCACGTGTGACTTCTGTAAGGACATGAAGAAGTTCGGAGGCCCCAACAAAATCAGGCAGAAGTGCAGGTTCAGGCAGTGTGAGGTCCGAGCCAGGGTAAGTCGCTCTATTTGACTTTCAAACTTCATTCTACGGCGAAAGTGTAGCAGAATATTTGACATATTTGTCCTTTTAACTTTTTATATTTTTAGCTTCATTAATCAAGATCTTTTATGGATGCACTTAATTTAATCCAGTCATCTTAGAAACACCATGATCAAACTGTGAGACAAACATATTCTTGTACCCTAAATTAGTAGTGCTCTGTAATATTAATCATGCATATAATATATTATATGCATTTTTAGACACACAGTAATAATATATATTTAATTTATATAGCGCTTCTCATCTGCCAAGACAAATCTCGAAGTGCTTCACTTTTGAGAGATTAAACAAATAATTGTAATAATAATAAGAAATCAAAAAATAAAATATAAAATAGAGTACAAAAATATCGGAGATAGCGATAAAAATGGCAGTACTCCAGGTGTACCGTGCTCAAAGTTTATTGGAAGTGGTTGGACAGTGGTTTGTAAATGAGACTTTAAAAGCTTAAAAGGTATATTTGGTTGATTCCTGAAGCGATTAGCTGATGTATTTATGCACTGTCTTGTGTGACACCTGTTGCTTGTTGTTTTGTACAGAAAATGCTTCGTGTGAAAGACGAGGAATTGGCTTTGCAAGAAAGGAGGGAAAACAACTACCACAGGCGGAGGCGATACTCTGACGACTACGACAGCGAGGCGGAGCTCTACCAGAAGTACAAGTCATCGGGGAACAACAACAGCATGGTATCTAACTGCATCTTGTTGCGTAGAAACGTTAACAGCTAAAACACTTGATCTGGAAACATTAAGTTGAGTCTTTATTGCTCTCCTCTCACCAAGGGATGGAACAGTGATGAAGAGGACGAGGCGCCTTTCAGTCCTGTCATGCGTAAAAAAGCCGTAAAGGTGAAGCACGTCAAGAGAAGAGAGAAGAAGTTTGACAAGAAAGTGAGTTCCCTTGAACAATTATCTTCATCATTTGAAGTCCTGCCAGGTGTTCGCGTGGTCAATGATAGCAACACATATTATAACATGTCCCTGTTTTTCGAATGATCTAGAAGGAGTCCCGGCGGCACAAACAGAAGCAGAAGCACAAAGACAAAACCAGATCCAGTGAGAAGGGCGAGCTGCGGGACAGCACGGGGCACCGGCAGTGTCTCGGGCCGAGCTGTGTGCAGCCGACGAGAGCCGGCTCCAAGTACTGCTCTGAGGAGTGCGGCATGAAGCTAGCCGCCAAGTAAGGACTCCTACCTTCACCAGTCATGCTCTTTATTCCATCAAGGCATCTTGTCACGATAGGCCTGTCGTGAATGACTGCGATTCACGACATTACCCAAATATAATCATCAAATATGCTTAAAATGACACTTAAACCTACTGGATTCACTGTAGTCTTAAAGGCAGGGTAGGTAAGCATGGAGAAACCAGCTGGAGTGCGCTAGAATTTGAAAGTACGCAGCCCCTTCCTTCAGACTTCCTTACAGAGCCCCTCCTCCAACACACACGGAGACGCACATGACCAATGAGGGCACGAGATAAGTTTGTGCACAGATGGAAGGCTGACAGGCAGGTAGGCCATCCAGTTACTTTAGGCTCAGATGATTGGTCGTGCTTTTTACAGCACCACGGCTTCCACAGATGACATTTTTATGTATTTATTCTCAAAGCATTTAATTTATTCGTTGCTATCGGGATGTTAAGAGCATTCCATGGAATATAACAAGTGTTTCTGAAGTGAGTTACCCACCCCACCTTTAAGAAACCAATATTTAGATTTCATCTCAGATGTGACATGTCTGTTAGAGCCCCCACTACTTACAAATAAAATAGCAACATTGTGTGATTTAGTACATCAGATAATTTCTGTATTTAAAAAGACAAAAGGTTCCAGACCACGATAGAAATCTAGACGGCCTTTTTGAGTCACTCCTGAAGATGTTCCGAATGTTCCTGATGACGGAAATTCACCACAACTTCTTCAGCTGTTTCTTAAGTGATCCTCGATAGATCTCTATATTCTCCCTCCTCTAAGATGCCTGCTTAGAACAAAGAAAAGCCAACTCATCTTAGGTAGAAGTGTAATACATTTTCTATTCTTTGCAGTACCAGTAAAAATGATCTTTTAATTTAGAAACCAAATGGCCAAAAGCTGTTTTTATTCCAGCTTGTGATTCCCTGATGGTACTATAGCTCCACCTAGTGCTAGAAAAGTAAAATGCTCACTGCCTTCGAGTCCCTCATCTAGTCTTTTTTTGTCTTTGTCACCATTATGTTTGATGTCGTGTCCCTGTCCATAAGACGCTTCACTGTTTATCCCAGACAACCCAATTACCATCATTTATCGTTCATTTTGCTCCACAGCCGGATCTATGAGATCCTGCCTCAGCGCATCCAGCAGTGGCAGCAGAGCCCCTGCATCGCCGAGGAGCACGGCAAGAAGCAGCTGGAGCGAATCCGCCGCGACCAGCAGAACGCCCGGCTGCGCCTCACAGAGATGGAGCGGCGCTTCCACGAACTGGAAGGCATCATCGTCAAGGCCAAGCAGCAGGCGGCCCAGCTGGACGAGGAGGTGAGGGGGGGGGAGCTCAAAGTCAACTTTATTGTCAATCTTTCAGTTTGTGTGTACAGACGGAGACATCGAAATACCGTTTCCCACAATCCTGAATACAAAAACAACAATTATATATAAAAAATATGTTTGCCATTATGAATATACCTATATACACACGGGGGAGAGAGTTCAGCCTCCTGACAGCCTGGTGGAAAAAACAGCTCAGCGTGTTGTAATTATTTTTCTAACATGCTTCTAAGGAGTCTTGTCTTGTTCTTTTATTTTAGGGCCTGTATCCTATTGTTTGAAAACTGACAGCATATGACACATTAGCATTGACCCCTTGCTTTTTATTATCTATACGTTGTCGTAGCAACTTAAAATCAGCTGCTGTCTAGAGAAAATGGTGAGTTAGGCAAATATGCAAAGAAACACAATATCGATATAAAGTCTTTTCAGATATTTTCTTTTATTGCTTGCAAGCAAGACGACTCCTTCTGAGTGCGTCCTGTTCTGTTTTATAGGGAAACATCAAAGATCATTTACACGACCACACGACAACATGTGGTCGCCCTGTGGCAGCAAGCTAAACTCACACCAAGACAACAGTCGCAGTTACCCCCGAGAGCAAAGGTCTTCCTTTCCCGCTGGCCTTCCTGTAGCGTCTTAAAACCCTTCGTGAACACATCGGTTATCACACATCCATTTCTTTGCCATTCCCAGGATACCACTTTGTTAGGATTACACCGTATTAAGCTTTAATACTTGCCCTAACAATGTGCTGCGTATGTGTTTCTGAGCATGTATGCTTTCAATGGTTAGGGTCAGGGGGGCGTCTTGCCGTCATTTGACGCCCTTATTCAGCTCGGAAGGCCCTGAACTCGAGCCGAGGGAATCCAAAAAAAAAAAAAATTCGAGAGAAGATCGAGTTTTTAATCGCTTGAAATGACGGAAAGCAAAAAGGACAAGGACATCCCTTTGTGGGAGGGGCGAAGGAGTCTGGTGGGATTCTGTTCGCCGCCAGCAAAGCGTGCTCCTGTGACGGAAAGTGTGCTGCCGGCGAGCCTTGGCGGGGGGGCTAGTGGAGCACGCGCGTGAACTGCGAGCGCCGGAGCCTCGCAGCGGCGAAACTGAGGCTCCGTGGTAAACTGTGGTGACACGACGAGCCGTTTAGGAGCCGGCTCTTCTTAGTGAGCCGAGCCAATTGATCCGGCTCACTAAAAAGAGCTGGAATTCCCATCACTGATACGTAAAGAGATGGTATCTATAAGGGACGGTCACGGCGTCACCCCGCCCTCTCAGCCCTGGTCTGGCGGAAACACTGGTTAGGGCTGTTATTTAATCCGTCCCATACACACACAGAAATATCCCACAAGATCAAATACTTTTTAATGAAATGCTTCTGTCTCTGTGTGCAGTGTAATGAAAACGACAGCGAGGACACAGACCTGCAGATCTTCTGCGTGTCTTGCAGTCATCCCATCAATCCAAAAGTGGCACTGAGACATATGGAGCGATGTTACGCAAAGGTGAGTGTTTTCAGAAATCCTGATGCTGCCTTTAAGCATAGAACACATCGTCTTTAACAAAAAGCAATTGGGCGGGTTTTAAAATGTGTCTCCTGTATGATTATCTTGACAGTATGAGAGCCAGACTTCCTTTGGCTCCATGTACCCTACAAGGATAGAAGGGTAAGAGACATAAATCCTCTCCACATGTTTAACTTGACTCTGTTCAGTCGCTTTACTAACATGTCTTGATCTTTTCCACAGAGCAACGAGACTCTTCTGTGACGTGTACAATCCCCAAAGCAAAACGTATTGTAAGAGGCTTCAGGTTCTGTGTCCGGAACATTCCAGAGACCCTAAGGTCAGTGGAAACCCCTCGGACTCATGTATGATAACCACAATCAATAGAAAACCTGCTAAAACCTCAAATATTCATTGAGAAAGAAAGAAAAAAGTCGCAGTTAGAAATAAATTAGGAGGAAATTCTGAAGAGAAACTGATAAATGATTCATGGACAAAGTTTGTCTTTTGTTATATTTAATAAAGTAATAAAGGAAATCGATCTGAAATGCAGGAACAGAGCTACTTCATCCTCGGATGATAAAGGTTCTGCACCCAGAACACAGCTCACAGTCACACTCTATAGTACAAAGAAATCCAACTGGTCCCACCCTTAAATTCCCTTCGGCATCATCGACACATCCCCAGCGTTAAACTATAAATCCCCCTCGTCCTTAACCATTTGCATACCCCCCTTATACCTTCTGCCAAAATGCTTGTTGTCTTAAAATGTATGGAAAGGGTCTTATAAAAGGTCTTAAAGCAGTGCTTCTCAAAGTGTGGTCCGTGAGCGCCCCCTAGTGGCCCGTGAGTATATTGGTACAATTTCACATTTTAAATAAATTAATAAATTAAAGTTTTACGCACTCTCGCGGGAATATCTCCGCAACGGAGCGAGCTTAAGTTTCACTTTCGATGGTATGATATAGCCCAGCGCAACACCTTCATCAAACATGTTGCCACTTGTTTGTACCATTTTCAGGCGATTTGTAATCTGTTCTAGAAAAACGATGTGATTTTGGATATTTGTGGAGTTAGGTGGTCCGCGAGTGTTTTTTTATTGGTTAAGTGGTCCTTGGTATGAAGAAGTTTGAGAAACACTGTCTTAAAGGTATTACATTTGACTTCAGGATTCCTGCATATACCCTGGAGGGTGAATTTGCTCTGATTGACTGTAGCCGCTCCCTATGAGTAATCGCTGAGAGGCTCAAATGTTCTCTTTGCTGTGACGCGTTCCATATAAGAGTCCGAAGTCATTCATAGTGTTTAATAAAACGCAAACAAACAATGTACAACTCCCGACCTGTATCAGAGCAGATTCACCCTCTTCCTACATCATATGCTCCCAAACCGGCATCCAACAGGTGACCTGAATGACAATAAACCACACCCACGTGACCATTGCCGGTAGTGATAAACAATAAGAATGAAACGCGATGCAAACAGAAATGAAGATAATAATACAAATAATAAGAAATGGCAAAACAAGCATTTTGGCTCCTACTCCTTCCTTTTGCCCTCCTGAAATGTAAATCCTTAACATCTCTCTCTGTTAAACACTTACAAGACTAAAAATACAATTGAACAGTGTAAAAAGCAATCCGATTATAAGACTATGTTTTAAATGATTATATGATAATTTGACACGACACCGACCTCCACTGGGAGATGCTGTGTTTCCCAGCCCTGTTGTACTGCTTCGGCTGATATATCCTCGTAAGCTTCATCCACTGCAGCCTCCCATGGTGCAGTTCATTTGACGATGTGCAGGGACATTTGTGAGGTTGACCACATGATCAAATCTGGCCTGCGATTGGTTGTGATGATCCCTGGAGAAAACTAATGTTTACTGTCCTCAGATGACAATAAATTAATCTGACTTCTTTCTGTGGATTGACATGACTGCACATAGTCCCTTGATCCTCCTTAGCAACGGGCTGTTCTCCTTAGCAGGTAAAATGACCCACGTCCGGAATGTCCAAATTGACCAATCAGAATCAAGTGTTCAACTAAGCCCTATAATAACCACAGTTAGCCTGTGTGACCTACGTTTTTCATTGCCATATCTACACTGTAGCTAATGTGACAATAAAGCCTTGAATCTTAATGGTGAAATCTGTTCATACAGTCCGCTACATAGTAGAGTTAATGTGTAGATGGTTAATTGATGTTTTTTTGTTTTTAGATCCAAGGGGATGAGGTGTGTGGGTGTCCTCTGGTGAAGAACGTGTTCGAGCTGACCGGAGATTACTGCAGGGTCCCCAAAAGGAAATGCAACAAACATTACAACTGGGAGAAGCTCAGGAGAGCGGAGGTGGACCTGGAGCGAGTCCGGGTGGTAAGTCGAACACCACGACTTCTTCTTTTGGTTCTAACCAAGCGGCAAACTCTGGGCAACAGCCGGGAAGCCAATACGGAAGTGCCACACGCTGCAGTTCATACATGGGCCGCTAGGGACTGGCTGCAGAAAGGAGCAATTTCCATAGACCCCCATGTTAAAATGCCCAACTTTACAGCAGAAAAAAACATGTTTCTACCCATGGATGCAATAAATATTATTATCGATATAGTTAGATTCCACCTTCATGATTATGAATCTGTGAGTGAATTTTTTTCTAACACGACCCTTTTATTTATATTAGGTCTTAAAGTGTTTGCATAAATTAGGGCGTGGTCACGTTGATGGACACGTACATGCCTCACTGTCAGCTAACAGCAACTTGTCCGCTCTGCTAGGCGACAACCATAGAGGCTACAACGTTAGTTAGTCATAGTACTGTACTTGACCCTTTAGCTTTAGCCGTGTTCGTGGTGATTGTGCCTTTTTAAGGGAATATTGTTACAAATACCAGACAATTAAAATGTCGTGCTGTACGCTTGTACTAACAGAACTTCTAAAATGATAATATTATACATGTTAACCCCGTTCGCAGGTGTTTGTGTGCTTGGTAGCTTAGCTTGTTACTTATTATCCAGCTAAGGACGTAACCCTTTATGCATACATATACATTTTAGTTTATGATTCAGCCTTGGGTAAGACTTTTATAGTCTATGGCTATGACGCCCATAATGCTAAACGGAGGCAAATGTTAATAGGGGACCCAATTATCCCAGTGGTGGCCGCCGGAGCTAACGGAGCCGCCGGGGGCTAGCTCCAGCCGGCGTCCCGGAGCTAGCCCACTGCGGCTCCGTTAGGTCCGGGCGGTGGAGTCCGTCTTTTCTCAACGTGTGAATGACAAAATATAGCTAATTCTCTTGCAGATTGTCTCATTTGATTATGAATGTAACGTTTATATAGGGGAACGACACTGTTAGCAGTAACTTGGTATCCATGTATTTCATGTTAGCTTAGCTTCTTAGCCTGAGCTAGCTCTGTTTACTTCCAGTTCGGTGGCAGCAGGTCCCGCCTCGGCTCCGCCTCTTTGCCCTTATTTGGAGCAGGCGGGATTAGACTCTGACTTCACTGTCGAGCCGTTAGTGGCCGACTCCGCCTACTAAGGGCTTCACGGCAACTCTGCAGAATCCTATGGGTGACGTCACGGACACTACGTCCATTTATATATACAGTCTATGGTTCTAACCGACAACACATTTGATATTTCCGAATCAGAAACATGTTTATTACCAGGTAGGTACATCACATTTACATAAAAGTAAAACAACAATTAAAGCACAGATAGAGAACTATAAAAAATACGATATAATACTTTAATGGTCAGATCAAGTCTGAAATGTGACTTGCATCACAGCAGCTCCATGTGTGACATCAACATAGACGGATATCAAGACACAATGCATGAAAAACAAACATTTAACATACCAGCACGATCACTGGGAGAACACATGCGCAAAGAGCCTTCAGCGGGCATTTGATCTGGGGTTTAGCTCTGTGTGTACTGTGAGGGGTGACTGGAGCACAAAGGAGGCTTCAGTCTGACGTGTGCTTTGTTTCTGTCCACAGTGGTACAAGTTGGACGAGCTCTTTGAACAGGAGCGTAACGTCAGGACGGCGATGACGAACAGAGCCGGTCTGCTCGCTCTGATGCTTCACCAAACTATTCAACACGACCCCGTGACCACCGATCTCCGTGGTATCAAGGATAGGTAGTCGACCTGTCTGCACCTGTACTTTGATCACTGTACGTGATTTGAGTTTTAAAGATTTAAATGAAACTATTAGGTCCAAAACAGATTTTCTAACTAGATAATTATTTTAAAATGTTTGTATGATAATTAACTGAAAGAGGTAAATGGATATATATTTTCCTGACTTGTCATGGATGCTGCTGATTGATAACAGCTGTTTTTGGAATGATCGCTCAGAATAAACACTTTGATGTATCTGCTATTTGTTCTATAATTTCTTTGAGCCAGCATGTATACTATACAGGTATCTTTGATTAAAGTTACTGACCGAGAAGTGTAGTTGTATCGGTCCTTCTTCAAAACAATCACTGCTGTTTTCAAAGGGGTAACCATGGTTGCACACATGTATGTAAGCAAGGAAAGGCTGATTTAAGAGTGTATCAAAAGCAGTGAAGTACAAAGGATATTGCAGGGTAGACTATTCCTAGTCAACAAAGACTTTAAATGACTAATTCATAGTAACCAAACGAGATCAACACAACTTCCTGACTCGGAGTGCAGACCCACAAAGTACAAGAAAAAAGAACATATTTCCCGCGCTCACCTCATGCCACACTGCTAATCAAATCAAGTTTTATTTATATAGCACATTTTTAAACGATTTTTGGTCGAGCCAAAGCGCTGTACATATAATAAAAATAGCCTACAGTAGAGACACTTTACAGCAAATACAACAGCACAGTTTGTGCAGAATATCAGTATGAGAAAACGACACCCTCTGTCCTTCGACCCTCACATCGTACAAGGAAAAACTTCCGGAGAAAACCCCACAGTTTAAGGGAAAAATATCTCATCCTAATGTGATGGGATGCTCCTGACTGGTCAATACACAGATGCAGAGCTCTCTGCTTTATATTATTTAGAAGGAAGAGGATTGTATTGTATTTACCGAGCTATGTGCTTTTGTTACTTTCTGATTATGGGTAATATTGTTTCTTGGTTTAAATAAATACTAACAGGTGATATATTGATTATTTAAATACACATAGTTGCTGCTCATATATTGATAACATTAGAAACTTTACAAGGCTTTGCCCCTCAAATCACAAGTGTTCACTCCCCAATGTTATATTTGTATTTGTGTACTGCCTGAATATCTGTACATTTAAAATATATCTCCAAGTGCTCCTCATACATTCCTGCTTGCTTTGGTTGATTGCATATCATTTGACTTGAATAAAAAGAAAACGCTACAATATTGTTTAAATAGAGGAACAAACTATATGATAATATAAAACAATGTCAATGGTAGATATGATGTCCTAGTTGTGCTCCAATGTGAAGACAACCCTTCGCTTTAAGGCGAACACAATGCTAATAGTAGCCTACACTTCTTTCTAACAACCTGAGAAGGGAGCCAACCATGGATATATAATAAGAACACGCCAACTCAGAGCCAACGTACACGACAATATGACGCGGGCTGTCAAAGAGCATGTGCAGTAGAAGATAAGTCACTTCTATCCGTTTGTTGATTGTTTTTTTCGTGTCTATCCCTAGTACTGTCTATATACAGTCTATGGTCTATCCTTACAGTCAAAATGCAAATAAGTAACGTTTGAAATGAGTAAACAACAATGGTTGTATATTAGGGTTACTATTTTTCTAGCCGGAAATAGCTTAAGTAGAGATGTAAACAGAAGAAAAAAAAATACACACAGAAGTTAAATTCATTTCTCACTTATTCTGACAATGTACTTAACCCCAAATAAAAGAATTATCCAACGATTTACAGACCACTCTTTCCCAATGTATTAAGTCAATGGGAAAAAGTGTTTCCGGGCCCAGCAACCTAACGGAAGTGTAGTACTGCCGTTTGGCCACAACGAGTATTCTCATCAGAGTCCGGCGCACTTCCTGGGGCTTGGTTGTCTCTGTAAACTGGGGCAAGGGTTCCCATACATGCACGGACCAGGAGGATTAGCATCTTGGACGTGAAGTCTTCTTTGTTCTTGCAACCGTTTCCGCTAGCACTAGATGTATAGCTAGCTACGTTAGCTCTACCTTTTTTTAAAGTGGTGCCGTATGTGACTAGATTGTCACCAATCCTGGAAATGTTAATCTAAAGGTGTGTGTTTTTTGGCTTTCCTAACAGCACGTATGTTTAAAACTGTGTAAACTGTGTAAATCTACTCAAGCGTGTAAGCGGATCATGGGTGAATGGCACCAACAGTATTTAACAGCTGCTAGTATCTTAATCGCTTCTAGCGTTACTCTAGCCACTGGTAATATGGTATGTTGCTAAACTAAGTATTTAGAAATAGTAACCAATATCCGAGTATTAGTGCAGTTGTTAACAGAAACAGCGCCTCAAATGGCAGATGTTGGCTTTGTTTAACCAAGCGCCAATCGTCTACATGTGTGGTATCTAAAGATAAGAGAGATAAGATAATGATGGTACTTTATTGATCGCAATTTTGGAAATTGTTTTTGTTGCAGCAGCATATAAACAGTGTTAGCTTGATTTATGACAGGCAAGGCAATGCACGTTTATTTGTAGAGCACCTTTCAACACAAGACAATTCAAAGTCCTGTCAAAAGACATTAAGAAAAAGTGCAGTGGAAAAACATTATAAAATAGCATTTAAAAACAGATAATAAAGATAATAAAATAAACATGAATAAAAGTTATATTTGGAGCATAATAACTGATGGCTGCTTCTCCATCTTTAGTTCTGAACAACATCGGGTTGGAGGACACATGCTCAGACAGTGGGAACACACATGGGGTCTTTAAATGTGATGCAAAGTCTACACTAGAAGATATCTTTCTTTGTCTCTAGGAATACCATTTGTAGCTTGAAAGGGTGCAACAATGAACATGGAACCAGTTGGGACCCCGGTCCCTGTCGCAGAGCCGGAGGGAAAAGATGTGGGACCAAGCCCAGAGAGGATCATGAGTGAAGCAGAAAACACAACAGATAAGAAACCCCACAGCTCAGATCCTTTAAAGGAAACTCCAGTACAAAACAAGGAGGAAGATAAACCTGCTGGTTTGGAGCCCCCTGTGGACTGGTTTGAGCCCCTTGAGGAGGATGACAATGATGAAGTTGAAAGCCTGGCAGGAGAAAGTGAAATGAGTGTGAGCGGGGCGGGCAGCGAGAAGAATCACCTGAAGGTTCATAAGTAAGTTGTCTTTCTATCTTGTCCTGTGGTCCTGATATTGTGCATCATTATCAAATAAAATAAAGTTGTGTTTATAGAGCATATTTAAAAACGATGTTTGGTCGAGCCAAAGTGCTGTACGTGTAATAAAAGCACACTACAATAACATAAGAAAGAAAAGACAAGAATTTACAACAGAAATATAAGAAACAAAAACACAGGGAATAGTCAGGTGTCGTGCTCCGCTCTGACTAGAAGGCCAGGGACAAGAAGTGAGTCTTTAGTGAAGATTTAAAAACCCCCAGGGTCTGGGCCGACCTCACATGGAGGGGCAGATTATTCCAGAGCCTGGGGACCGCTGCTGCGAAGGCTCGGTCCCCTCGGGTTTTGAACCTGGTCTTGGGCCCTATGAGCAACAGCTGGTCAGCGGACCTTAAAGCTCTGGCTGGGGTGTAGTGATGGAGGAGTCCGGCTATATAGGCAGGAGCCAGCCCATTTAGGGCTTTGAAAACAAATAAAAGGATTTTAAAATCAATTCAGAACCGAATTGGAAGCCAGTGTATTGAGGTGATGTGGTCACGCTTTTGATGGCCAGTGAGAAGACGTGCAGCTGCATTCTGAACTAGCTGCAGGCGTCTAATTGAGGCCTGGTCCATACCCACATTCAGAGCGTTGCAGTAGTCCAGCCTCCAGGTAACAAAGGCATTAATAACCCTTGGTCTTGGCCAATAGTCTTATTTTAAAAATGATCTCAAATTAGATTATAATAGATAAGATTTAAAGTTGTAATAAGATGCCCTTCTAATTTTCTGTAACTCATCATGTTGTGCACTTCATGAAAAGTTATGCTGTGTATCAAATAATTTTGTTATTTGTTGAACTACCTTTTAAGGAATCATTGCAACTCTGCCTCAATCTATTGAAAGAAAAAATGTATATAATAACAACATATATTCCCATTTCCCCGTGTGCAGTGTGTTTTCCCCACTTTGAATAAAGAATTTGAAGAAGTATAATTTATATTTCCTCCTTTTTAAATTCAGGTTTCAGCAGCCCCGCCGTAAGCGATCGAATCCCGAGGAAGGATGGGATGTTTGGCCAACACTTGGAGATGGTTGGAAACGCAAAGAAGTTATCCGGCGCTCGGGTTCTAGCATTGGACAGAAGGATGTGTATTACATAAGGTAAATACCGCCTCGTAGAGTTGTAAAGAAATACCGTTGTTTTCTATTGCAGGGTGCAGAATATATAACTTCTACTTTTACTCTGGTCTACAGTGTTGATACTCTGTGATGACATGTATTCTTGTTCTCTTTGTATTATCCAAAGATACATTACAAATACGATTTAATAATGTTAGCCTGAATGAACTTGTTACTCTTAAAACGTGTTCGTATAAGCTTTCCAAATGTCAAGATTTTCATTTTTATAGTTTAAAAATGCAACTTTTTTCCGTGCATTTTATGGACTAAACAATTTAATAATCGTTAGGAAAAATGTAGCCAATAAATAAAATAAAATAAAGCCTTAATTCATTTAAAGTTGTGTATGTGACTCGGGGACAACTGGAGGGTCGTTTCTAGTGGTTGTCACTCAGCTCTGGGAGGCTGTAATTGTTTTTGTTGTCTCTCTGCAGTCCGCAAGGTGATCGAGTGAGAAGCCGCGTCGAGCTGACGTCAGTGTTGGAGGGAGTCGACCTGTCAACCTTTGAATACAAGTCGGGACGGTTCATCCCAGGCGGAGTCCCCCCCACGAGAGTCCGCATCCGAGCGAAGGTAACGGCCTCTTTTATCGCTTCACGCGTGAAACACGTAGGCGGTGCGAGCCTCGCTGTAAACGTATCCTCTCTTTCTTCTCCATTAGAGGAAGATCCCGGAGAGTTCCTCCTCAGAGTCCAGCTTGGTGGAGAGAGGGGAGGGGGCCGGCACCCCCGACTCTCTCCACAGACTCACCCCAAACCTGGGGCCCAAACCCGTCCCATCCCAACCGACCCTTTGGTTGGCACAGGGCACAGTAGTAATACCAGCACAACGACATGAATACCCACCGGCGGAAAAGGAAATTAAACTCCCCCTCCCTTCATCATCCAGAGCACTCCCCCTCCCCTCCATCAACGGAGAGATCGGCTCAGAGGAAAACACACTGTTAGTCCATTATTAATTGTTTATATGTCAACCGTCAAACACTGATGATGTCATTAACAAGACACTTGAGTATTTCAGTTTAATGAGGGGTTTCTTTGTGGGCGACGTCACGTGCTGAGCGCTTTCGTGTTTCCCCGCAGGGTTTGTTCCAGATGCGGTATTTCCTTCACAGGCACGTGGTATGATAAGCAAAGGAAGAGACCCTTCTGTCCCACCTGCTGGGGTATGTCCGTGTGTGGTTGTGCAATGTGATGATTCTGAGGAAGTCTAGCTTTTGAAATTGTTGAAAGAAATCAGGGAAATAACCCATAATGTGTATTTGTTTTTAATTTCAGCCGCCGCGAAGACAAAAGTGCACCCGATGGTTCGATTCAGGAAGGTAAAGCATCGTCTCGCCACCAGTTGTGTGAATGAACTGTTTAAATAGCCACACGTTAGCATGTGGCTACTTGGGAATGTATACATGACCCAGTATTTGAATGATGGATTCAGAATGTACATGTTGGGTTTATATTTGGGTGTTGCGGAAATGTACTGGACATTTATAACTCGACCGCCAAAAGAGAAAATGCCTATTTCCAGAGATGAAATGTGCGAGAAATACGAAAAGGATAGGAAAAGTAAGTAATGAATTATCCAACGTGCTTTCTTATTTATGTTCATGCTATTGGTAGTGGATTCCATGCGGGCAGTGTGTGGGATGCCTCAACACGGTCAACTGTGGGCACTGTGCCAACTGCAAGAATGGACTGCAGAGCCCAGAGTCGCGGAAACGCTTATGCCGGGGACGCAAATGTATTTGTCCTATTCGCAAGGTTAGCTGCCGGGTACTCATTAGTTTTTGTTTAGAGATCTTCTGATTGTTACGGTACTTTTGAATTCACGCGTTGTGTTCTGTTCCCCCAGAGCCCTGGAAGTGGGGGCTTCGTGCCGCAGCAGCCGTACAACGACATTCCCGATACGTTTGAAGACTGCTTGAGTTTTCAGGTGAGCTCATTTAATCCTCCAAAAATGTACACGTTGTACGCTCAAACAATATTGTTAGAAAAATATCACTCGTCGCCGGCTTGAGCTTCGACATCAGGATACATGTGTGTGTTATCCTCTCAAGAAGGCAGGGGCGGCGCCAGGGTGTGGCTGGGGTAGGCTACAGCCACACCAAGAGATGGCTTAGCCCCACCTTAGCCCGAATCTACCGGTCGTGTCCACGACACACAAACTGATCCTGCTGTAACAACAAGTGCACGTTACTGACGCAATATGGTTGAGACCATTCGGGCTTATGCTAGAGGGGCAGGGCCGGCGGGTGCTGTCGGCTAAGCCTTTCCAAATATTTGTGTCACTGCATCCTGGTAAAATAAAAATATAATGTATAATGTCTGTGTCTTTGACATTAGCGCTGCTATGCAGCCACCTGTGCCCTGCACTACGAAGCCAGTTCTAACCCTGGATATGTTTGAGTTATCTAACAAACGAGATCTCGACGCTGGTTAATATCAACTCTGTAAATCAAGCCAGGGCTTCTCTCTCCAGCTGAGAGCGCGTTCACGTGAAAGGGGCGGGGTTAGCTACATTTGACCAATCACAAACAGGGACAAGTGTACTAAGATACGGCTCAGCTGACTCAGATAAGGAGATAATATAGGCTGTGATATTATATGATCGATGATCTGATTGATGATGTGATATGAATGATAAGTGCGACACGTCGGCGTCTTCTCTGCATACGGCAGTTTAAACTGTATTTCCTTTATCCTGTAATATGACCTGAGAGAGTTAAACTCCGCACACTGAGTTGATCTCTTTTCTATAGACGCCGGAGGCGGGCAGCGTCAGGTAAAATAAGTTATTTAGCCTTCCCAAACCTGAGCCTCACGCGCCGCCTATGTATTGGGATGCAAGGAATAGTCTAAGTAGTGGGGGAGTTATATACACTAAAGGTGTGGAAATTCTCTCGCGTTATAATATCAGCGCGGCCGCAGTCAGATCAAAATGCCTCCGAATGCAATTTGAACAGACCTACAGCCAATCAGAGCAACGACACGTTGGGTCTGCTGCGTCATGCATTACTG
Organism: Pseudochaenichthys georgianus; assembly: GCF_902827115.2. Classification (NCBI taxonomy): domain Eukaryota; kingdom Metazoa; phylum Chordata; class Actinopteri; order Perciformes; family Channichthyidae; genus Pseudochaenichthys; species Pseudochaenichthys georgianus. The sequence goes on along the minus strand of NC_047507.1, from coordinate 6,806,762 downwards.
ATTCGTCACGTTCAGTGAAAAGTCCCCAAACTCGCACCGAGTAAAGACAGCAGCAGAACTTCTAGGAGTAATTGTATATTTCGGATGGATAGATTTGTTCTGAAACGCCCTCGCATTGAGGTACAAGTCGAACATGTGCCAGAGTCACACGACCCTCCTGAAGAGTGAATAGTGAGTTTTTAATATATTTTCTGCTCTGTCTCTCTCTGTTTACCTGTGTCTGTGTCTCTCTCCCTCCCTCACTCTCTCTTCTCTCTCTCTCTCCTCACTTCTCTCTCCCTCTCTCACTTCATCT